>NC_048912.1:8860175-8896323 GCF_011077185.1 Oxyura jamaicensis
AAAAAAAAAAAAAAAAAAAAAAAAAAAAAAAAAAAAAAAAAGGATTTCTTTCAAAATGTGGCTCGTGATTTGGTTTCGGATGCCAATCACTTCACATCTTCAAAACTGTTTGAAAAAGTATTTTGGTTCAGCTGCATCTCAGCATAATAAGCCTTTCAGAAGTGTCTGCTCAGACACTCAATATTATTCCTGTTATTTCTGCGCTGTCCTGCCTCATCTGTATCCACACAGGCAAGACTGGAGAAGAGCTATATGTCCATATGAACTTCATACAACCCCAACATATTAGAATCTAGTGCAGGTTTCTGCATTTTCCTAATACCTATCTGTGTTTTGTGGTCTTCCGTGTCCACAGCCTTCCATGACCATGTCTCATCTCTACTTGAGCACACTGATGCTTTTGGCATCTACAGTGACAATGAGTGCCACAGGCTATAAGCTGCGTGAAAAAAAAAAAAAAAAAAAAAAAAAAAAAAAAAAAAGATATTTCCTCCTGCCTGGTCCCAGCCTCCTGCCTGATTCATCAAGTAGCCGGTAGGATATCCTGCTTGAGTTCTCAGTGGGAAGCATCTGCTGGCAAAGACCATCAGAAACACTTTCTCCTTCAAGTTGGGGTCTCACCAGATGCAGTCACTCAGGTGCAGCTGGATGGCCATTTCACCATTATTTTTTAAGGGAATGTCACTTCTTCAGGAAGCAGAAGGAAATACAATTATTGCCTTTTATACATTCTCCTTCAATTAAAAAAAAAAAAAAACAAAAAAAAAAAACACTTTTTCACTTCTCACAATGGAGAGCTGGTTGTACGCAGCTTTTGTTTGAACTTTCTGTGTTCTAACTCTGCATCCCAAGATCATTCAGTCGTGACCCAAAGACTTGCAAAATAACCAATATATAAAAGGAGAATTATTGTTTTCTCTTATAAATATAATGAATGATATATTTGCCTTTGTAACACAACAGCTTTGTTCCTGACTTTTGTAACAAGTCTCTTTCCTAATATAAATATCCCTGAAGAAGGCAATATGATTTCAGTAATTTGAGAACAGAACATATTCTATGAAAGTTAATAATATGGTGCATCCCAGAAGTAAGACAAATATAAAGACATCCAAACCAGATGATATCATTTTTTATTTTCATAGATGAAAATCCTGGGAAAAGCTTCTTTAAATTACCTTAGTGTAAAAACAAATCCTTTATAATAAAGACAATAATTTATGCCATAATGAAATTTGTCACATAGGTTATTTTGAGTTATTTAAAAGGATTAATTTTATAGATACAGCCTGATTGTTCCAGCACATCTTTCTGCAAGAATTGCATACATTTTTTTCAGAAGTGGATCAAAACCCCAATGAAAATGTGAGCAAAGAGGCAGTCATCTCTAGCTGTCTATTTGTGTCTAGCTATCCAGTAGGTTTGTACCTGCAATCATGCACGAGTCATGAAAAGTAGGTGGTCAAATACAAGTTAAATTCTACTCGTCCAGTATCACAAATAATAAATGTGGTAAGGCAGAATAAATATGCAAAATATAGTACTTTAACCTAATAACATGACCACTTGCAAGCTTTAGCATAACACTGAAAATCACTAATGGAGCACTGTGCAGATTTTCATGATACAAGCAGTCAAGAATCATGCATAATGGAACAGTGCAACAGCTAACAGCAGATTCACACAAGATAATTTAAACTTGTTTGTATGGAAATGAAGAACTGATCTTTGAAGTGGTCCTTAATGAGATTCTGCTTGATCCTCACTGTATCCGGAGAAAGTCTTCCGTTTTCCTTTTGCATCCGGCTCATGTTGCTGGGGTGCAGAAAAAGGACTTGTTTAAATTATGAATGCCAATTTGCATCTACATGGCATTAGGTGAGAACTAGATGCTGCCAGTGGCTTCACATATGCTTGCAAAATTGTTAAGTTCTACACATTTATTGTCTGCTCCAACACTCTGTTACACTCAGCATTCCTTGCCAGCTTGGTGCAGTCTTGACCATACCCACAGCAAAATGTAAAGGAATCCAGAGAGATTGTCATAAAATTTGTATATGTATTAAAAATATAGGACAGGCTTTATCATCTCACAGGTATGTTCTGCAAGAGCAAGGAATAGGATTTTTTGTTTGTTTGCTTTTCTTTTACTTTTTTAAAAAAAAAAAAAATGTAATGGACTTTTTTATTCTTACTCATACATTTGAACACTGCAACATGCTGAAAATAGCTCTGCAGTTTATCGTCAGATATATTAAACTCCACTCAGAAAGGGCTGGAAGGCAGACACTGTACCAGTGCATCCTGGAATATCTTAAACTACCATGAAGCTTTGGAGCAAACTCCCCCATCAGCCACCAGAAAACACTGCTGAGCGATCAGCCCTTTCTTAACCGTAGCTCTGTCTCTGAAAGCGTCCATCTGGCACATGAGGCTTTGTTTGTGCTTTTGAAAGGCAGAGGGAAAACATTCAGTCGTTTTTTCTATCTGTTTGTTTGTTTGCACAGCTCAAGAGATTAAGGAGGACTTATTTAAAGTTAATGATTATGTTCCCATGAGGGGAAAACACCTTTCGGGGAGCTGCAGGTTCCCTCATCTATTTTCGTCTTCTCATTGGACATTTCTGCCTTCAAAGAAAGCAACCACAATAAATATCTTCAGGTGACATTAGGCTCCTAACCTGCTTGCACACTTATTTTTCAGACTTCAATTTAAAAAGGCAAATAGTTTTCTGTAATGAAACAGGGAGGAGGACCAGAGTCGATGGCGGTTCATTTGCTGGAGTTCACATAAGGCCACAGCAAACTAATACGACTGGGTAACCAGCTCTACAGAGAGCAGACTGGAAATCTGCCCACATTTAAGAACTGAATGAAACAGTAAGTAGGACTTGCTCAGAGGCACAGGAATAGCTCCTGTAAGTTTCCTGCTGGCAGATGTATTCTGCAGAATACATGGGTCACCCTGGATGGCATCCAGCCTCTGCAATGTGCCATCCGAACATTTCTCAGCTCTCTGACCATAGGTAGGGCCAGGCGTGGAGTGAATAAACCTAATATCAGTCATCTTAAAAGCAGCTTTGATGGCTAAACATAGACCTTGCTGAAAGGAACTACCACAAAGAATATTTGGCTTTCAAAGGAAGAGGTGCCCTGAGAGCCAGCTCAGAGGTGCAGAGCACCGTGCTTTGCGCCGAGTTCAGTGGTTGTGGAGGGGACGCAGCACCTGGCAGGACCCTTCCTTTGTGTTTGGGGGGGTAGATTAGGCCTTTTACTCCGCAGTTTTCACTTCTGATCTAATCCACCTCCTCGCCCAGTTTGGCATCACTGGCACTTTCTCATCAGTAGGGTGAGCTGCCATTTTAAAGCCTGCTGTGGATTTTTGAAACACTTTCATCCCTTGTACGAGCAACAGGAGCCAGCTTTCTGTGTCACAAATTTGCTTCATATGGCTGCATAGTGGGACGGATACTGTTACTCAATTAGTTTAGTTCCATTTCATGAAAAAAAAAATCTAATACTACTTGACTTTTTTTTTTTTTTTTTTTTTTTTGCTTTAAGAGTAGGAATAAAGAGTGTAGTATAATCCTTTGCTTTTTTTTCTTTCTTTTTTTTTTTTTTTAATAAAGAGAATCATCATGACAAGAATTGCTATTTTTATATTACACACATTTTAAGGGTTTAATTATACTATCTTTGCAAAAACGGTCAAAGCAGAAGAAATAGTTGAATCTATTTAGTCAAGCTTTGGCTGCTTTACTTGGCCCTTCAATCTACCATTTTCTAACACTGCTAGCACGTTAGCAGGTTGTGCTTTTGATCCACTAATTGTTTGTACAGCTCTGGTTGGACCTCCCACCTTTGCACCAGGTCAGTATAGAAGAGAAGCAAAGGCTGCGTACACCACGTGCCAGCTGCGCTCAGCAAAGACCAAACTTCTGGTGCTGAGCACCTGCAGTGAGGCTGCTCAGGGCTTTCAGCTCTGCTCAAAATGCCCGGCACCTCCAGGGCAGTTTAAGGAGTTTCCAGCTTATCAGAGGCACACAGAAATATTAGATAACAGGCAAAACTTTAGCTTGTTAGTACACACACCCTTGTCTGCTATAAATGTCATGTATGTTTTCTTTGCTTTTACTGAAGCCCATTAGGATCTATTCTGCTTTGCTATGTACAGAATTTACACCCACAGCTATTATTATTGCCTAAGGAGATCCTTATAAGTTTTATAGCATCCATATAGATCTGACAACTTGCTACATCTGATTAGTTATTATGTTTACTCAATGCCCTGAGCACTGAATGGATACCCAGGGCAGGGCCAGGCCTTAGAGAGAGATTTGGTGGCAGATCCGGCATTTGGCTTCTGTCCTCAGCTAAATCACTCCATAGCCCACTGTGTTCTCCAGCGGCTCGTGGTACAGAAATGACAGCTGCACAGCCCAGCCTCTCCCATGGTTCTTCACCAGCAATGCCTCTGGCCCTGGCTTTAAAATAAATATTTTTTTAGAAAAAAAATAAAAATAAAAAAATACCTATATCATATATCTACAGGTAAATAAATGGGATACCCAGTAAAAATACCTATTTATTAATTTTTATTCTGGATCACTATCTAATCATGAGAAACAAAAAGCCAGTTGAGAGGTCTGCTCTTCCACTTATTCATGTAGAAGACTTCTATGGGTCTGTCTCATTAGGGACAGTAGGAATTAATAGTTGGTGCTAATATGTAAATCTGCTCATAGGTTGAGAAACAGTCTGTATTGCCACATGTTGGCCATGTAATTACAGCCTGATTACATGCTTACACGTGTGCCATTTCTAGTGGGACAAATGAGAGATGAAGAGGCCTATAAGGCCACACATCTACTCCAGAGGTGTCAAAGCCCGTTCTGTGGAGAGGGCCAAATTACGTGTTTAATTATGATCCAGGGACCTGCGCTACAGCATTAAGGTCACGCACTACCCTTGATCCACAGCAGCCTCCTGCTGAGGGCACTGGGAGGCTTGCATAAAGATCAAGGCTGGAACAAGACTCCTAAGAAATGAAGAAACTCCCCATTAATAAAGGCTCCCAGTGTATTTGACACTGCTCAGTGGGAAAAAAAGACATTATATACGGCATGCCTTGGTCTAGAGTGAGCCTTGTCTTGTTTGCATCTATTCTGGCAGCAACTGGACACACAGAAGGAGAGAAGGCAACAGCAATCACAAGGTTATCTGTAAAGCCTTCCGAGATCCTTGTGTCAGGTTTGCTATATGAAAATCTCCACGGTTCATGCTCTTGACATTGTGCTTACTACTTTATTTATTTATTTTCTTACTGGCAGAAGCCTGATTTTTGGGCAGTGCTGTTTTTTAATCCTACAAAATTCCTTCCAGGCTCCTCTCTACTGAAGAGTCCAAAACTGTTTTCCATATCTAAACACACAAGACTAGCGTGTTCAGTGATTTCAGAAATAGCCTCTTGAATAAAACTTGTACGGAAAGGCCTTACAAAATTGAGTCTGGATAAACATTTGGGGTCTCCCCTGCCTTGTAACCACAAAGTTGGTGATGTAACAAAATCTGTCGGACCGAGCAGGCACTGATTCGAGCTTATGTCTGTGTTGTCTGAGCAGTCTGAACACATTTGACAAGAAGCTGTGGAGAGTTGATGTTGCATGAACTTTTTGTTTTGTTTCCAACTGAGAGCGCAGCTCTGCACTCAGCATGCGAGTGTGTGCGTGTGTGCGTGTGTGTGCAGAAATGGTCACTAGCTCATTCCTACCAAATTAGCTTGTGAAACAGTTGAGATAATTTAGGAGTTGCACTGCCTGATCATTGGTACAGTTACAACAAATAAAACATTTTAATATGAGCAGTCACTGAATGTTTACTGTATCATATTGCTGGGAGCTGAATGTGTGCCAAATGCTATAACAGAAGGGAGCATATGAACTCCAGAATGATGACACTAATAAGGAAATTACAAAAGGCCCAACAAATGGCATTTGTGTTAAATCAATAATGCTCTGTTTGTTGTTTTTTTTTTTTTTTTATTCTAATCTTTCTTCTAAAAAAAAAAAAATTATCTTTCCAAACAGTTGGCAATTCCCATTCTTGTTCTTCTTCCTGAACATAATTAAAAACATGTTGTGGCGTCTACTTAAGACATCAACTTTCCCAAGCCTGTCTTGTCCACTGCGTTTTAAACAAAGACACTTGTTTTGGCATTGTGCCCTTAATTAATCATTTGAGGCTTTATTACTGTACAAAAAATGTCTTTGTTTAATGATTCATCACAAGCCCAATTTCTGCAGAACTTAATCAACTACAGAACTAACTTTCTAATCAGCTTAAAGTAAAAGGAAAAAAAAGAGAACAAGATTGTTTTTGGTGTGTTGTTTTGATAAAAAAAGCATTGATTTATGGTGTACTATTATTCTGGGCTATTTATTATTTAAAACTATGGAGATTAGTTTGGTCCCCTCACTTGGGATTTCAGGAGAAGGAAACCTGCTAAATATCGAAGACCATGATCATTGAAGTCCTCCCTGGAATCACTCACCGCCATGTTTTCCGGAGTGCACCAGATATTGAATGACACCAGACAGGCTTTTTATGAAAAGTGACTCCAGACTTTGAAGATAAATTTGCAACATAAGTTCAGTATGATAGAAAAGTGATAGTGAACAAGGCTGTTTTTACAAAGAGCAGAGATTGTTTTTCACCGTGTTTGCTTTTTTCCTGTCTTTTATTCTCTTTTTAATTTTATTTTTTCCTTTAAAATGTTCCATTCTTCCATTTAACTCTCTCTGTAAATGTCCTATGGGCACTATCAAACTTTTGTTCTAGTGATAGACCTTTACAGTAAACAAGTTTCCCAGAGGACAATATAGGAGAAACTTAAATTTTCTGTGATTTTTTTTTTTTTTTTTTCTTCCATCGTATTTGAAATAAGCTCAAGAACAAGGAGTTCAAGACCCAAATTTCACAAAAGAAAAGATGTGGTTAGTGACCATAATCAAGACCTAGACCTTGAAGCGCTAGAAACTATGCAAACACATTGCAGGATACACTCCCTGCTCTGGTACAGATTACACAGATAAAACACACACAGATTGTGAGCTGATAGTCTTGGCTCATTGTGTAATTCATCACATACAGCTGAGGCGCAAGTTAAATGACTGACATCTGACAGACACAGATATGATAGCTCAATTATTACAGACACAGGAGCTAAGCTCCTTTGAATTCTACTTGAAGTTGTCAGAATTGCACCAAAGTCTCCTGCATTACAGGCTGAATGCCTTACCCTCAAGACCAACTTTTTTTCAAAATTAAATTTTAAAGTATATTCATAAAAATATAAAAATTCACAATTCTCTAGGGATCTGTACACAGCTTGCACTATGTCAAAACATGTCTACTTTGAGTAAATATATTATTACACTATGTTAATCCGTGTTATGTAACGGTCATCTATATTAATGTATTCTTCATGTAAGATAATAGCATTCATTTACTTGAGTTATGCTGCTATCTACATTTGGATTTTTACTGCAGAATTTCTTTTTCCAAGCCAGACAACCAAGTATTTGATTTTACATAGCTCTGCACTCCCTGCATTGCAATGAGTTGTGCTGGTCTTTATTACCCCTCTCAGGTACATTTTTAGTTTGAACTGGAAGCAACAAAGGGAATTTCTGTGCTCGTCATTATTTCCATGTCCAGAAGTTAACATCATAAATAAGCTTTGCAGGGTCCCCAGCATTGGCTACAAAAGATGAAGAAAACAACAAGACCCCTAGCTTTGTGATCATCTTTTTCAGTTGAAACTACACAAGCCCAGCAGCTGGCCTGGGGCACCCATGAGGGCACCCATGGGAGGCCCCAAAAGGGGACCTGATCTCACATGAGCATTGACTGCTACCTTTCAAAGCAAAGCACTGTTTGCACGTGTTGATTTTGATGGTGGTATACAGCAACATAATGCAAGCACGTGTGGTGTGCAGGTTCCCAGCTTGCCTTCACAGCCTGAAGAGTTTGCAGTGTGAACCCTACCAGGGCTCATCTTTGACCCAGCAGCAGCACAGCATCTGAGCAGTGCCAGAACAAGCTCTTTCGACCCTCACTGCGCCAAAGCCTCATTCATCATTGCACCATCTCTTCAGGTTTCTGGCTAAGAGAAACAAGTGGCCAAAACTTTATTAATACCCACTCTGTGCTGGGTGCTCACAAGGCTGGTGCCGGCCAGCAGCGGTGCAGTGTGATGGCAGCTTGCAGAGGCGAGGCTGTGCGAGCGACTGTCTATTGTCTGTCCTCCCAGGAAGCCTGCTTAAAAGCACAGGACATGTCCTCTGGCCTGATCACCAGGGTTACTTTTCTTTGCTACTTGGCAGCTGCAAAAATGAAAGCCAGCTGTTAAAAATAAGTCTCTTCTCTATTTGGCAAGGTTCCTCTGGAGTTCGGGTGTTTGTGTGCGCATGTGTGTCTAGGCAGGACGAAAGCAGACTTGATTAGCAGTTCAGTCTGAACATGTGTTTACCACCAATTATATTCTTATATATTCACAAGTGCTGATGCCTGGTTAAAATTAAGGTATAACGTGTATGTGTGTGCGGTTGTGTGTAATAGACTGCTGAAAATCAAGCTGTCACTCTCCAACTCCAAAGTAAGGCATACAAGAATAGTACTGCGGTTGCTTTTAGCTAAGCAACACCCTTCGAGCATTCAGCAGGAGCAGAGCTCAGGAGCTCGTGGTTGCTAGTGATGTGCTCTGGTCATTTGGCAATGCCCACCTTTCCATAATGCATCTGAAACAATTCTGTGTGCAAAAGTCACTTCATTTTTTGCAATTGCAAGGAGAGGAAATCACCCACAAAGTGACGGATTCTGATTTTTCCTTCCCATTAGGATGATTTAGAATTGTACAATAAGCATCACTGCATGGCTGCTAGATAATGCATGTTATTAATTTGGCACATACTAATGCTCTATTTATGTAATATTTCATACTTTTTGCAGAGCTTTATAGTCAGAGAGCAACCATAGGACTAGCAGATATTCAAATCTGCTCCTGCAATTTCATTTTTTCCCAAGGAAAAGAGTAGTAGCTCAATGAATTCCTGAATCACACGGAATAGGTTTCCTCATCTTTTCTTGACAATCAGCCCTTCAGCCAGTCAGTTGCCATTTAATAGTATGGGAACAGCTAATAATTAAATCCTAACTCTTTGAAGGTAAACAAATGAGGGCAAGTGATATAATTAAGTAGAGAGGTGCCTGACATCATCATCTTTAAAACTTGCAAGGTGGCCTACAGAGGTGTCTCTTTGTGCTAGAGAGTTTTTAATCTCAGCCATTCAGTCTTGCAGGAAGGGCATCCACTCCTTTGTGGAGCCCAGACACATTCTCCACCTGATGGAAATACCTCATAGCCAGCCAGAAGTAGCCACCCTATTAAGTTCTGGAAGAAGCACTAGGGGTTGAGGGCTTGTGAGTCTGGTCCTTATTCGGAGAATCCAGCCAGCAAAGAGAAAGAGAATTATGTCATCTGAGAGTAAGCCACAGACAGAAGGGTGACCAGATACGTGGAGGTCAGTTGGGAAACAACTAGCTGAACTTTGGTTTCCACTTCCAAGAGGGTTTGTATAACTTATTCTGCAATAGTATTCTGGAGATCAGTGATTCCCAGATCCTGCAGATTATTCAGGAGAAATCCTAGTCCAAAGAGTGCTATGTAAAACATGTCTCAAGTGATAAATGAAAGCTCTCTGTGGCTAGCTCATATCTGAGCTCCTTCTTGCCCTCCTACATTCACTGCTTACCCCAGATTTCAGTACGTGTGCTTTGTGCAGTCTCTCTACTACACCAGTGTTGATGTGAAGTAGAAAAGGTTGTTGCTAAGTGACATGACAACTGCAAAGTGCTTTTCAATTTCTTTTTCTGTTTTCTACTCCCACCTTCCACATATATCCTTTATGGAGAGTTCACTGCTGGGAACATCCCCGTCTAGCAGCGAGCACCGTGTGACAAAGCTCCAGATCACATTTACTCATAGAAGCAGCACAGAAGCTACTGTTGCTGCCCCAAAGCTTCTTGCAGTTGCAAACGTGGGAGAGACCAAAGATTTGTTCCCGGCTTTTTTTGTTCATTTGTAAATCAGGGTGATTCAGTGGCCAGTATGAAACGGGTTTGGTGGCATCTTCCCTGGACTTGTATAACAGTTACTGCACTCTTCATACAAAGCAAAGTTATCAGCCCAAATGGGGAAGGCACTGCCAGGCTCTGGGCTCTGTAACTCAGCCATACAGTTGAAACCTAAGTTTTGACATAGCTGCCTTTGCTGCTTTATCTATGCTGTGGCTAACTGTCATGGGCTGTAAAGGGTCCAGGTTTTGTTGTTGTGGAAGTTTTCTATGTATGATTCCCTGCTGGTAGGCTGTCTTTTTGCTGAAGCCCTCCTCAAGTTATTTTATCTATTGGCTTGGTATAGGGAAGTAGTTTAATAATAATAATTTAAAAAAAAAAAAAAAAAAAAGCCTTCAAACAACCAGATTCTTTGAACTTTACCTCTTGCAGCAGTCTTTATACTGCTTACATCTCTCTGCATTGAGTTTCGTTGCCCAAACCCTATCCTTTTGTGCTGTGCCAATACAGTGACTCCAATGCTTGATGGGCCCCATCAGGACCTACCACAGCGAACCACAGCTTACCATAGCAAACCACAATAAAATGATAATAGTAAATAGCATTACAAATCTTGTGCATCTGTCTGTCCTGGGTCCTTCTTCGTTCCGTACATAGGTTCAGCCCCGACTTCTTGCCATGCAGAATTCATGTGTGAAAGACTGGCATCGTGCCCGCAGCGTCTGTTCTTTACCACATTAAAAGGTCATAAAAGGATAGTCAGTTAAAAAATCCTTGTATTGAAGAGAGCCTTTACACTGAAATAAATTCCAAGTAGGATTTTTTTTCCCCATCTTTTTGCAGGGAGGGGAGCAGCTAGAAAAAAAATGTGAGCTCAACTATTAGCTTTCCACTTGTAAAACTTCATATATCACTAAATATATTGCCCATAGAGGACAGAAGCTGTTAAGATGGAAAAGAATTTTGAAGATGGATGAATGACAAAGACAAATGAAGATTTTTATTTTAGCAGAAGTTTCCAAGTGCTGTCTCTGGGTTGGGAGGGTACTGTTAATAAAGTACACTTGACATATAACTGTTCAAGTTCCTGAGAAACAGCTTTGCTTTAAAGTTCGGTAGAGGATCAAAAAGAGTGAATTCTCTGTTTTCCTCTGTAAAAAAGAAAAAGAAAGCCCTGGAAAAGGATAGTTTTTTTTTGGGAGACGGCATCTATGCCTTTTGTCTTTTCTTCTCTTTGTGGTCCAGAGACAGTGCGTTGACTGACTTCTTCAGAAAGGAGATCAGTGAAATTGTCAGTTGATTACTTCTCCTTGATTAGCATTTATAAGAGCCCTGTGATACATTATTTGCATTCCTATTTAGCCGTGATTTTTGTGGGGCAGCAATGATTAAACTTGTCACAGGGCCTGATTGACAGGGTCAGATCTTCACTTTCTACTCTTTTGAAATTAAAAACAAATGTGTCAGCTCCCTTCATGGGCCGCAGCGCTGTGAAGCTTGCTTGCCTTGTCATCGCAGATAGGTCAGGAATGTTTTAATTTTAGGGATGGATTCTGCTTGTCAAGCAGAGTGTGATGGCGTGTAGTTCTGGAGATGAGATGTGAAGGGTGTAAAACAAAGAATGGAAAGAACAAAGACAAAGACACTCACATTATTAGACAGATTTAATTAGTCTGAATGGATATTATGCTAGATGAAGCAGTGAGCTGTGAAATTAACCCTTGATTACGGATTGGCGGATCATGCTCATAAAGAGAATCAAACCTTGGTGAATGGGAAAGAGGTGCCGCTCCACCCTCGGAGCCTTCATCCCCACGACCCCTTCCCGAGTCCAGGAGGGGGAGAAAATCTTTGAAGGCAAAGCTGTAGCTGGTGGCATTGAGGAAGTCGGGGAATCGTCTCCCTCCCGTTTTTTTCTGAAGTCTGACGCTAGCCCATCTGAAGAGCTGAGACTGAGCAGGTTACAGGGAGGCAGAACTGGGCATGATGGATGATGAGAAATGACTCCCACCGAGAGCAGCCAGTACCCTGAGGGCCAGGGACAGGCAGGCAGCACAGAATTCATGTCCCCTCTGAAGGCGTATTCCGACCTAATTCCTGCCTCCCTTCCCACCACTACCGAGCAGGTTTGATATATCTGTTTGAAAACATTTACTTTTTTTTTTTTTTTTTTTTTTTTTAATGATAAGCTGTGAGTTAATATGATATGACTCACCCCAAAGTGAGGGTTTAGGCTTCAAAAGGCTGGTCTGTACAGCCTCTAATGTGCAAGTACTGCAGCGTCCCAAATGCTGAGGTAGTGTGGGAGATTAGGATAATGACAATTGAGAGGGTGCTGTGTTTTGCTACATCCGAAGCTGTACAGAAGAGGCACTTCAGCCTTTTGTGTGCTTCTCATCAGCATTCCCCAAAGCACTGTATCAAGAACTACTCCTTCTAATTAGCACTGCTGCAATGGAAGAAAATAAATAGAAAATACAGTGTTACTCTCTTGTTAGTTCCTTGCCATTTCTTCCATGTTGTTCTACTAATGGAGTAATCAACCTTTATGTTTAAAAATAAAAATAAAAAAGCCAAAGGGCATTAGGCGCATTAATCTCCCAATAGGTGTGAGGCCCCTGCTTCCCTCTGGCACATTTGAAATGGTTCGTTTTAGTGCAAATTTGCATGCTGGAGACTGTCAGAATAAAAAGGAGTGAGACATGAAAACAAGTTGGGTGAGAGACTGCCTGGAAATGGTAACTTACTGAACAGCAGTCTTACCTCTTCGGTCATGTCGGGTGCCTCTGGTTACAGTACTGCATCCTTACTTCTCATACCATTTTTTTAAATGTGATATCAAGAATTCTCATTTTTACTTAATATATAGTAGCATTTAAGTGGCCTCTGTGTATGTGGAGTGAAAAGAACCCTTTGATGAAAGACCGATGGAAGATTAATGAAAGTCATTATCATTAGGAGATACTATCCACAGGAAAAAAAAAGAATTCCTGCCTGCACATATTTTCTCCCCTGTTTTCCCCATGCTTTTTTGTACCCCAAAAGAGAAGACACAGCATGAGAAGGTGATGAGGGAATAAGACATGACATGAATCCCATTGCTAAGTCTACTACTGAATTTCTGTTGGTGTTAGAACAAGTGACTTTGCCATTCTCCAGATGAAAACGATTATTTAAGGACAAAAGACTAGTACTTATCATTAAACCTGAAGACGCAGACTAGTTCTTAGGCAGAAAAGCCTTGTCATTGAGCTGGTGTTTATGTGAGCAGTCACACATTAGTGTTACCGCTTTCAGGGGCCTCTCATCAAAGTCTTTATTATTACAAACCTATTGAGCCGTATCCTCAGCTGCTGTGAATCAACATAACTCTCCTGAAATTAATGATGCCACAGAGTTTTATATCAGCTGAGAATCCAGCTCTTCCTTTCTTGCTATTTATGTATTATTCAGTTAAATTATTCCAGTCTAGACCATAGAAAACTCCGTGATCTCCTGAGAAGGATCTGCTTTCCAAACCCAACATTGGCCCCATGGGACGGGACCCTTAATCCAGGTTTTCTCAATCCCAGGTCTGGAAGACCAAGTGGGTCATAGAATAAATTAATTAAATAGTTTTAATTGATTTTTTTTTTTTTTGATTTAATAGTCTCTTGCTATCTCTGCTGCTCTGAGCAGGAACTGATGCTTCGCCCACCTGTGGCTAGGAGGGGGCTTTGCCAGCAAATGTGTTCACGTGGGCATGGGGATGGCTGGGTTACAGTGGGGCTGTGTGCGGGAACATGTATGCAGCACGTGTTGGCCTGTCTTGGGTTAAAAGAGAAGAAAGTATGTGAAATCAGGGCAAAAAGCAAGTGCTGACAGAAGGGAAACCTCTGTATCTCTGGTCTATGTATTTATAAAGAATTTAGGTGTTTTGTTTTTTTGTTTGTTTTGTTTTGTTTTTATGTTTTCTGTTTTGCCACCTGCCATGGTTTTCTCTCTGGGCACTGAGCCTTGTAGCTTGTAAAAAGCGAGCATGGCTGGTGTTGTCACTGTGGTACTCCTCCTGCTCACTTTGCCGGGAGAGAGACTTCAACTAGTGCATTCAGCTTCAATATGAAACATCAGCAGACAAAAGGTATCCAAAGGAGAGGTTTGGACAGAACCATTCAACGCAGAAAATGTTGAGTAACTGTTCAAGACAGCCCCATGGCATTACATCCAACCCTTCAGTAAGGAACAATGAGCACTTAGGTACGGAATGCAATGCGCATCTGCTTGGATGTTCATTTTTATATTACAACCCTGCTGTTCATGAACGTAGCTGAAGAATTGGTACTAGGAGCACTGGCCTCATTTACAAGGGCCTCATTTCTGCCTCATTGGTATTCCTCTATAAGGAGAGTAATTCTGCTTCAAACAAGGAATCAAGGATCAACCCTGGTGTAAAGCAGGTATGAGCAGAGCAGACTCATGCTCTTCACCCAAAGTGGCAGCTGAAAACCCTTGCCTTTCTCCCTACCAAATGCAGTGTGTGCTTTATAATTACGTATGCGAATCCTCGCTCACCTGAGGTTCAAGTTTGCAGCACCGTTTCCCATCACTCACTTAATTCAAAGAGCAAGAGCAGTTACGCGCCCCCCACCCTGCCTTTATTTTTCAAACTGAATTGTTTCGGTGGTAGCTTGGTTGTCAGCTTGTAAGTCTATAAAGCAGTTTTCTACCAGCTGGAAATCCAACATGCTACATGAATACATAACAGTGCCTAACCAAGAAGGTTTGTAATTCAGTAATTAGCTGTAATTAATGAACACAAAGTGAAGACTCATTTACAGTTTAAATTATCACATTAGCTCCTGTCACCCTCTATGTACACAAAACAGCAGGAATTCAATTATTTTTATTCTTCAAAGCTAATTTAAAATTTAAGGAATGCCATTACATGAAATAATAGGTAGGAAATGTAATAGAAATCGCTGAGAACAGTTGGCCGTTCTTAGAATGGAAGGAAAAAAATGCTATCAGTGACGATTTAGAAATGTTGTTTCATCTGTGAACAGATGAAGGATTGAAATCTACGCTCTTTTCAGTGTATTTAAAAAGAAAGCGAGTTTGGTGGTTGCTAAGTCTTTGTGCAGGGAGAGCCATTGTGCATAATTGTAAAAGCAGTTGATACTGATAATGCTGTTGATAGTAACATGATGACAGCATGGAAATGCTCACACCATTATCTTTAATGGGGCTGAGTCGATTGCAACAGCATCGAGCCCCTGTAATATTCACCAATCTTAGTTGTGAAACTTCAGCCTAGCAGGCCTTAAGTAATTGTCACTTTGCAATCTGCCTATAGTTTGTGTGTGTACGTATGTCTATGTAAAATGCTTTCATTGTGCTTTTAAACCCACCATGATGCTTCTCACTGCAGCTGCCACTGATTTTTTTCTCACACAGTTCAATAACAAGAGAATTCCAAACCCATCGGATGCCACTTCTGTAGCTCCCACATATCTGCATTACAGCCCCTATTTTTTTGTTCTTTTTTTTTTTTTTTTTCTTTTTCCTTATTCAGTTGCTTTTTCATTTTAAATAGGCCACTAGAAGCTACACTGTCTAATTTTTCATAGGTGATCGACTGCTGAGTTGTGGGTTTACATAGACAGAGGGAAGGTAGCGATAAGCCAAAGAGAGAGGATTCTATTAGGGAAATGCAGCAGTAATTAATGAATCCTGCCAGTAATTGGGAAGGTGTAAGCCTCTGTAATATCGTAATGATAGTCATCCGTTCTGTGCATCCCCCATCACTCTGAACGATCCCTCATCGTCTCTGTGATCTCAGACACTTAGCCATGCAAATCTTCCTGACAGGACTCTATGTCTTTGTCTCCCTAATTGGACAGTATAGAGTTGTTTATGGATATTGCAGACATTTAGACCTCAGTTGGAGGTTGTTCAAAAATCGTTAGCAAAGTTGCCTTAACAGCATTGTCAAATATTTATTCCCCTGTTTCAATATCTGTTTTTAACCCAGGCATAGTTTGCAATAGGATTAACATTTTGAAGATGCACTCTCTTGTTCTGGGCTCTGTTTGAGACAGTTATTAAGGCATTTTCCTACGGAAAAGTGAAAAACAACAACAAAAATCTACCATAAAACATCATTTCTCAAGGATAAAACATGAGATCGTAGGGCAAATGTGCTTGCTTTATTTTTTTTTTTTTTTTTTTTTTTTTTTAATACCTTATCCATGGGGAAATGTTAAGAATGCTGACAAAGGCAGTTCCACTCACAAAAATTACAGGAAGCTTATGGGGTAAAAATTCTAATTTAGTATAAGCCAAAATAAATGGAGAATAATCCCATTCACTATACCACTTCAAGTGAGATCAGATTAAGACTATACCACTTATATTAGAAAAATCATCTCTTTTTCCTTGGTCAAGTCATGGGGGGTTTAATTCTTGTATATGATCATGTACTGGTCATAAGCAAAAAGTAATGTATAATAGATGTATCTGATGTTATGCTCTACCAGAACAGACTTTTATTTTCTTATAAAAACTTTATATTTAAGGTATTTTATATTTTTGTCCATAATGCTTTTATAGTATATGGTCTGGGGGGATTCTGAGCATGGGGAAGTCTTCCAGAACCCTAGACCATGGGCACAAGAAACAAAACTGAGTTTAAGAGAGCAGGCTGGAGATGAAAGACAATGGCCAGGACAGCCACAAATTCTTGCGATTCAGAGTGTCAGGGAAAGAGATCAGACGGATCAGGCGACTGAATTTACTGTCCTTTGGTCATAATGCCATTTTACTCAGACAAGTTGTCCCACAAATCAAGGGGATTATTTGCCCCAGTAAAAGCAGATCAGGTCTCTTCTTTATGTAACTACTAAATTAAGCCCCTAATGCAGCAAACAGTTAACTACAACCTTGCTTCCTTTGCCAGCTTGTCTCATAGATTTCACAAGACTACTTATTCTAGCAAAGGTATTAATGTGTTTGTTATTTTTGATAAAACATCAATATTCAGCTGGAATAAAAGCAGAAAAAAGAGTGCATACAAGATGTTGCCAAAAACAATTAAAAGCTCACTTTGGCAATTTTTTTTAACCCAACTCTATTTCCTTTACACAAATACAGGGTGCGAAAAATTCTCTTCGTGGGAATGTTTCTAGGAAGAATTTCTGAAAGTATTAATTTGCGCCTGTCTGGCAACTATCTTGAAAGCTGTTTGTAGTTTTGGAAATTATTCAGCCAGGGAGCAGTAGAAATGACACCTTATGGAGTTGATTAATATAATAAATAGCAAATTACTGAAGGGGGAATAATCAAAGCTATAGTTGCAGTAAATATTTACCTTATCTGATTTCTCTCAGGTTATCCTAGAGATTTAGGTACCTCCCACCATCAAACAAAAAAGGTAAAGAAAACAAATTAAAACAAAAGTATTTGTAACCAAAGGGAAGGAGGAGATCACGGTTGCTTTTTGGCTTTTGTGTGTGTGTGTGTGTGTGTGAAAAATTTCTCATATTTGCTCTAATTCTTTATTTAGCAAGCTCCCTTTTTCTTCTATTAGTAAGTCTATTTATACAAAACTTACCGTTCCCCTAAAACACTACTGATGTCATCTGTGAGATCAGAAGTTTTTCACCTTTCTCCCTAAATTGTCAATGAAAATGTTGTGACACACAGGAAAATAAAAATAAATAAATAAATAATAAAAAAAAAGCATATCCTGAAGGACAGAGAAGACTCACTTGCCTGAATACTCAGTAACGTGCAGCCACTACATCTGCCCCATCCAACCCATGTTTTGCCATCCCTGAGCTTGCTGCAGGGACAGGGACAGGGGCTGAAGCAAGGATGCTCCAGTGCTGTCCCACCTCTTGGATATGTTGCAAAAGTCTGGTTTCCTCCAGCCTCAACTGGATCCCAAGGCACAGACACCAGGCTGACTGCAAATACCCCAGGTGCACCCTGAGCAGAGCTGGTCCAGCTCTCCCATCCCTCATCTCCACCGGTGCCACCAGCTTTCTGCCCTGTTGTGCTGCCCGTCCAGGGGAACGGCACTGTAGGACACTCTTCTACCTGTGCTAGCTGAACTCCTGTGCCTGCTAGAACCTTCTCCTCCAGAACATGAATATATTGGCTTTTCATTTATATATATATATACACGCATATACATGTATATATTTAAAATCCCAGCTTTAGAAACTTATGTTGGTGCTGCAGTCTGACACTGAGTACAAGCTGCTGTGCAAAGTAATTGCCAAATGCTTACATAAACACATAAATAAGACAAATTTATTTTCATTATTCATATTTTTTGCCCTTTCTTTTCCTTTTTATTTATGCTTTAAACAAGAGTTACAGTAAATATTATGATAAAAAAAAATGCCTGCAGTGGACAGAAAGATGATCAAAAAGCCCTGATATAGAGCAATTCATGTTTCTTCTTTACAATCACTAACGAATCTTAACTTGAACCATGTTATGTTCCCATGTGAGTGATAAGCAATGATTTATTATGAAGTGTCACGAAATCGGAATGCCATACAGTGAGACATGAGCTAGTGGAAAATGTGTTCCCTGTTTCCCAGCCTCATTACTCAAAGATGCAGTGTCCCTTTCTCCAAGTCTAATTTACCTGGTTTTTTGAGGCACTCTGATAGCAAAGGAAACATAACCAGCAGTGAAATCCCTGATCCGGGCTGTGTCGTTCACCTACCAGCACCTCTAAGCACACTGCAACGACCGGGAAATTCAGAGCTAATGCTGTAGCAAACGTTTGTATCCCTAATGATGCTACCCCCAAAAGCAATTGCTTAGGATTATAGCATCCATTGCCTCATCACTGCTGTCAGTGCATGAAGAGGAAATAAAACATGCATCGTGGAGGAGACAAACAGAGAAGTTTTCTTTATGCTTTAGAGTTTCTCTGACTCTCTAATGATTCCCTCCTCCCCATGATCCTAATTCAAGTAACTGGCATGTGATATATTCTGTAGATAAATCAGCAACAGAAGAGCATGTGCAGCTCTGGCACCACGACGTAGGTGATTTACTTGTAGTGCACTGAACACACTGGTTTGGTTCTTAAGGTGGGAATTTGTGTTTTAAGTGATTCCTCACAAAGAAAAGGAAGCCAGTACATTGCACATTAATTCATGTCAGCAGCCCTTTTGGTTTCTGCAGAAAATAACCCAGACAGATATAGTCTTGGATTTCAAGTGTTCTCTAAATGTTACTTTAAAGGCCCTGATCCTGAAAACACTTGAACTCAGCCAAGTCACTGGTGTACGTAGGTGCATCTGCCTAAGTAAAGCTCAAGAGCTGGGGGTGCTTCTGCTCTGCCACAGAAATGAGGAATGGAAGCAGGAGCCTTTCCTAGGAGGCATGGTTTGAGTGGTCTGGTGGGCACATCCTGGAGCAGTCAGACAGCTGCACTGGTACCTCAGTATTTTTCTGAGAAGGCAAAGACTCTGTCCTTAAAAAACAAAAAACAAAAAACAAACAAAAAAAAACTTTTATCCAAAAACATAGATTTAATCAGACCAGATTTATTAAAGATTTTCCAGCAGTATCAGTTTCTGCTTCAAAACATGATCCCATTCCACCATGACAAAATTGCATAGGAGACCTGAAAGTTAAACTGAACGGAATAAACTGGAGAATAAATTTGTGTCCCACAACTTCTTTCACGTGATTTTTTTTCCTATATCTAGGCATGTTACAACTAGTTCAGTCTGTCTTAAGGCTATAGTCACAGTTGTTTTTCTTGCAGAAAATGTGGAAATCATCAGAAGAAAATTAACCAGAACTCATCCTTGTCTGAAAGGCTGTGAGACTCACAAATTTCAAAAATCTTTTTTTCTAAAGAAATGCTTTATACCGAATCTTTGTGAAGTACAATCCAGTGAGCAGTTGTCTCGCAGCACTGACAATGTCTGCTGTTCCCGAGGAGGCTGTGTGTGATGTACCATTCTGAAATATTGTCAGCAAGCCTGCAAATATGAAGGCACTTTCATAGCAAGGCAGGGATGAAAGGGAAGAGGTTTGGGTTTGCTTTTTTGTTTCGCTTTGTTTCTTAGTTCTAATAAAATGTACCGGTGTGCTCTTAACTTCTCCTCTCCTGTTTTGTTCAGGGGAGAAAGGGAATGCAACACTCTTGCACATGGTTGTGGTGTCTGGGGGGAGGCAAGAGGTGCAAATTCCTTTCCAGAGCTTTTTGTTTTAGCCAGTGACAAGTTATGGGAAATACCAAAATAGCTCTGAAAGTAGAGAGAGGAACTCAGCATCTCCCTGCTCTCCGGTACCCTTTACTCCAGCCATGAATCCAGCGATTGTAAAGACACGGCTCGGTAAGTGGGCTGGGGAGGAATCCCTCCACGACAGCCTCCAGTGTAAGGATTAAGAAATTCTCCTCAGAACTGAAAAAATGTGGGTTTAGTCTAACCAGGGACTACATCACGAGGCAACTGAAGAATGCAGCAGTTGAGTAAACACTTGCAGATGACAATTTGGCCTTTTTAGTCCCCAAATTACTTGGGGAAATCTTGCTTTCTGTGACTTACCAGCACACCCTGACATCCACCCAGCTTTACCTTCACTAATCTTGGATGTGAACCCAGCTCCTTCCCACTGCCAGCGTCTGGACAGTTCAACCATAACTGCCTTGTCTTATCTGCTGTAAACTCACTTTTTTCAAGGTGCATTACAAAAGCTATTTCTCTTCTGGGATCCATACAGGTGGCATTTTAAAATGTAGCAAGCACCCTAGTCTACAGAACCTGCTTGTCACTGAAAATGACACAGTTTGCATGTGACCTGTAATGACAGTTGCTAGTTGAAAAGAAACCAGAAATTCAGCTATATCTTCCACACTTTGGTTGCAGCTGCCATCAACTAAATCTCTCTCCAAGGGCAGATGGTGCCCTGTACAATGAACAATTTAATCTTTAGCAAATAGAGACTTTGCCAAAAAATCCACATTTTTTCCCTCCAAGAATAGGCTGTCAATAATGTGCTCTCAAATACATTGTGATTTGATGACTATACTTTATTTATAAGAAAGAAAAAAAAAAAAAGAAAACAACAACAAAATGTTCTCTCTTTATTCTTTGCCTTTACAAGTCTGTGATCCTTCCGGCTATCTCTGTACTGGGTTTGTGTGTGTGCACTAGTGTTTGGAAGGGACTGGTTCAGTCTCGGTATTTCTTTGTGCCTCTTAGATGTGACGGGTATTCCTCTTTGTTGCTGAACTCATGTACCCACGTCACCTCAAGGACCAAGATGAGATCAGGGGTGAATCCTGGCCTTTTGCAACATGAAATCCCACTGTCCATGAGGCCAGGATTTCCCCATATGTCTGTGAAAACATGGGGAGTCGCAAGCCCTGATTTTAACTCTGACTCAACATTAAAAAAAAAAAAAAAAAAAAAAAAAAAAAAAAAAAAAAACACTCTTCTCTCTGATGTTTTTCAGCCTAAATCCCCCCCACCCCCCAACCCATTCTGAGGCACGGCACAGTCCCATGGGCAGTTTGATGGTTGCACACGGAGGCAGGACCAGGGCTGTCTTTGGGCCAGGCATCTCACTGCTCCTTGTTTTCACACCTTCCCAGATCCTTTTCTAGTCACTCAGAGAAGAAACTGCCAGCCCTCTGGGGAGAGCTCTGGCTAAAGGATGTCAGCATTTTCATGAGCTGTGTTGTTCAGGTGGATTTGGAGGATCTAGCTGTATTTGCTCAGGGACGTCTGGTAACCCCGGAGAGCTGGGCACGGCTGCACACACTCAGTAGCTCTGACTGGGCTGCATCTTGTCTAGAAATTTATATATATACTCTCCCATATAAAAGGACATTTATTTATATATTTATACATATATGCATATATATATCATATAATGCATATGTAGAGGGATTCTTGCATCTCCCTGAGGTCTCAGAGCATGCCTGGTTCACACAAGTGCGTGCACAGGCACATCCCTAAAATGTCACCATTTCTGTACCTGCACTGCCCAGCCGTGGTGTTTGGTAAGATCAGCTAACAGCTGCCTGCAGAGCCAGATAACCATGTTTGTTGCACTATGCACACTGGAAATTGGCACATGGTTAAGGGTTTTTCTCAACCCAGGTCACAGCTAAGAAACAAGCCATACAAAACTTCCTGCTCGGATGTCAGAAGTTATTGAAAAGAAGGAACTCAAAAAATGAAGGCTTTCTTTTGGCAGATTTTAATGAGAGCTTTCCTTTGTACCCCATGCTGTTGGAGCAGGCCAGCTGATGCAAGTCACACAACTTCCCTGACCTCCTGCAGCAAGGTGTTTCACAACAGCTGCAAATGGGAGCTCTGGTGAACTTGCTACTGAAGTCGAGGCCTTTTATTTGCCTTTGGCTTTAGCCTCTTAACAAAGTATCCCCAACAAAGAGATTTCAGAGACAAGTAGAACTTAATGGCTTCAAGTTTTTATTAAATGTAGCTTCTACCATCCCAGACAATGCGGTCTCGAAATTCCTCCACCTGGGCGTTATTTCGCATTCAGCAGACACACCCCGGGAACATCTGAGCTAGAGCCCACATTTCTTTTCCATTATCTTGTCCCGCATTCTCACAAGCTTAGGTCATGGGACAGAAACACATTGTACAACAAAGGAGACCTGTTTCTCACCCTTCTCTCTGTGTGGCTGATGGCACAGGCTGAACACACAAGGTCTGGTGTGTCCTGCAGGGACATCAGGTGCTTGGGCACCTGCTGGTGGGTCGTAATGATAGAGGGGTCTCTTTTTCCTGCACTCCGCTGCTGGCTGCTGGGGAGCAGCTGCCTGCAAACTCTGTGCCCTGCACAGCACAGCTTCTTGGCACAGCACCCTTCAGCACAGAGCACATTAGGGCCCCCTTCCTATGAACATCATGTGGGGTCTGTGCTCGGGTTTGGGTGGGTGCTGTGCCCTCTGCAAAAACAAAGAAGAGCTGAAAGTATTAGATTTCACAAGGGTTATTCTTACCTCTCCCAAAATGCTTTCCTTTCCTATTTGAATGTGTTTTCTGAAATAAATATGTTCTATTTATTTATTTAATGTGCTGTTAAATGACCTTCTGGAAAGCTATTCCTGCCGCAAGGCTTTAAAATGGATGGGCAGGCACAACTTAGAGAGCATGCTCCTTGCAGTCAGGATGAATCATTTGAGTAGTTACTGTTTAGATTGATATAATTTTAGTTATAATTATGGGTAACGAGAACGCATTTAGAGTCTGTAATATTGTAATTTATGGTGAGAGGAGTCCTAAATGAAAAAAAAAAAAAAAAAAAAAAGTATACGCAGATTTACTTTTTGTCCCTGTCTAGGTATTGTGTGAGGATGATCTTCAAGGGATAGATTTTCTGCTGCTGTAAAAATCTAGCAAAAGTAGGTCAAAAATGACATCTAGAGATAACATGTTTGGTAACCACAAAGGGACTGTCTGCGCCTTTCCATTTGGCCTTTTAGGAGTCCTGCAATTTATTACTATAGGTACTGCTGCAGCACGAAAAGGTTTTGAGGCTGTGGACTTTGGTTGGTGGATGACAGATACATACTGTCATTTTTAATATCCCACTAAGCTAATAGAGAATGATAAAATGATATTAGCAAAGATCTGGGGGAAAAATACATAAAATAAGAACATTATAATCACATGGACCTGCCGTCATCTGACTGGACCTAGGGTAGCATCACACACCCCAGGCAGTGCCACTGAAGTGGCCAGCGCTTTCCTGCAGACCACAAAAAGCAAACTATGGCAGCAAACCCCAAGCAAAGGACTTGGGAGAACATTCTTGAGAGACGTTCTTGAGGACATTCTCGAGAGTGCCTGCTTCAGAAGTTTCCCAGCTGTGTTTTTACGGTGAGGTTTGAAGGAGAGGGTAGCTGTGCCATGGACGAGGAGGGGGACGGTGCTTGTGAGTCCTGACACATCCACGTTACAAGAGATACAACTTTTTCCTTCTGTTGATGGCTTGATAATTAATGTTAAATAAAAGCAAAGCTTCGGTATCTGCATCTGGTATTTCACATATGTTGCGCAAGGCCAGCATAATGAACACGCTCCGTTGCATTTTTGTGATGTAATTTAAATAGTAGAGTTTTATTTATGGAACAGGTTGAGCTACATTACAATAAATGCCCAGAAAGCAACAAACTTTGCCCATTGAGTGGTATTTGAACATCAGGATGCCATGCCCTAGACTGCAAGTGACAAACTCTCCACATACTCCCTGAATCTCTTAGAGACTTGATAATGAAATACATAAACTATGACCCTTATTGATCAGGCCTCCCACTAATTAATTTTCCAAAGTCCTGTCCCAGCCTGCAGTGACAACAATGCAAAAAGATAAAATAAATAAATAAGTAAATAAAACCAGAGGATGAAGCCTTTGGTTGGGCAAAAGACCTAGGGGTGAAGTACTTACCCCAGTGAAATCAATGTCAATCCCAATTGATTTCAGTCACGCATGGATGTCACCATTAGTCAAGTGCACGGAAGCTGAGCCCCAGAAGTTTACACAATGGTCACAAACAGCTTTTAAAGCAGTGCGAAGCTAAATATTACTAAGCTGATTTTGCTGCTGGTCTAGCACAGAGGTTTAAGACCTTCCTCTAGACAAAGTGAGAAAGAAAAGGAGGCAGGAGGCCGTCAGGCTTCTCAGTTCTCCAGTCCAAGCCCTGGATAAATATTTCCCACTGGCAGGGAACCAGTGCTCTGCCATTACTTTGCTTCAAACCAAGCCTCCTGCCCAGACTTCGCACTTTCAGTAAAACTACATGCTGCTTTATTGTCCTAATGGCATTCGGGAGGCAGAACTGAATTAATCAAGAGTTATTGCTCCCACACCGACCAGCCCCTAAAACTGCCTGTGCAGGACCAGGAGCAGCCCCGGGTGCTTCCTGCACCCATCCCTCAGGCAGGTGCTCTGCCATCAGAGCTTGGTAAGAGCCCAAGGTAGGAGCTCGGTGCTGTGTCACAGGGAGTTTTCCATCCTGGAGAGGGCTGCCAAACCCACTCAGAAAGGTAAAAAGTCAACTGCCTGTGACATAGCTGCAGGCTGTGCTCAGACCATTTGCAGGGGGCGAGCCTGCAGCTGTGAACTTGGCCATGTGAGCAGCGCCAGCTCACACCACGGCTGTGCTTCGTCTCCAGGCTTTACAACAGCAAGGCTTCTGGGCTGCTTTAAAACTTGATCAAGGTGTAAACTGACATAGCTTTGTCCCTTTGCAGTGAAAAATAATAGCTTTGCAAAGTGCAAATTGCTCTGGAATGTTACCTCTGAAACCTAAAGACAACATTTTAAAGTGTCAACATGGATTGCTTTTTATATTTTTTAAGTGGGAATAATGATCTAAGGTATTCGCCACAGTTTCAAATGGACTTCCATGCATTCTCCGGTGCCAAAAAATCTCTACATTTAGCTGCCAAACCTCTTCTTTCCTTCCAACAGTTTCTCCATAGCAGGTCTGGGTTGCCAATGCAAAACTCAGCATCACTGTGAAAACTGAAAGGGTGAAGATATTGTAAAACAAACCAGATTAAAAACTAAATAACAAGGACTCAATAGACTTTTCTGTTTTCATATGGAATTTTTTGAAAAGCTGGGTTTATTTTACTTTAAATAAAGCTACTACTGAATTTCCAGTTGATTTAGCTGGCATACTGGAAACACACCTCAGGATCTGAGTTGTGTTTGCTGAAACGTGCATGCCCTTGAACAGATAGTATATTTTTCAGTAACATATTTCTCCTTGCCCGCCTCTTTGCCCACTGCTGGTCTTTTTTTTTTTTTTTTTTTTTTTTTCCTGTGCTCTCTCCAGATTGACTTTCACCCTACTTATTGCCTGACTCATTTCTCACCTTATTTTTTCTCGTCTCTCTTTTTTTTTTTTTTTCATTTTTTCTTTTTTCCTTTTTTTCCCCTACTGCTTTTCTCAGTATCTTTCCCCCAGGTTATGAGCAAAACAGAACTTAACTTTGGGCTGAACTTTTAAACTCACATCTTGAATGAAGTTAAAACAAGCACCCTCCATCTCTGTGTGGAAGTAACTTCACAACTAGAGCCACTTAGCACTTTTAGTCACTGCAGAGCAGGAAAGGTCCACACGGAAGAACAGCAGCTCGTGATGCTGGGGAGGGGAGGTGCCACAACAAACACAAATAACACAGCAATAGCCCAGGAATGTAAGCACAATGTGGGTACCAAGATGTCCAGTTCACCCTGAGGATTTCGGAGCAGATTCTTGACTGGTTGTAATGAGCCTCTTTGTATTGGCCAAGTTTAGGTAACACAAGGGAAAAGCAGAGATGTAAAGTAGCATGCTCAGAGGACCCGGTGGACCTGCATCAGCTGGAGTTTACCCACTAATCCCAGCATCGTTATAGGCTTAAGGAGCTGGGGGTTTCTTTCCCTCTTCTGTGTCCTTGCCTTTTTGCAAGCCTATGGGCAGACAATGTAAAGCAAAGCTGACTCAGTTCCAGAATTTCTCTTGATAAAAAAAGTCCATATTCAATAAAATCTGGACTCATGATTAAAAGCCTGGTGACACTAGTTACTCTTCTTCTGCTTGCAGGACAAATGCCTTAGTTCCAGCTCTCCAGCCCAGGCTTCCCGCACCCAGCCTGTCTCCGCACGTCACTCCACTCCTGACATTGAACTCACAGCAACCCGGACCGAGAAGACTGCCAAAAAAACTCCAGCTATTCTTCTTCATCCTCACTAACAATTTGGTAATGAAGTATTGATTTCCACTCCCCTGCTTATGGACGATATTAGATTTTCATTGATAAACTGCACTGGGGCTGTCTGGTCTCCACTGTCCCTTTTTGCTGTCACTAAAACAAAGTGCCACTGAAGTAAGATAATGACTGGGAACATTGATGTACTTATTTCGTCAATTTGTAACACTTGACAGGAAAAAAAAAATCTTCATAGTTTAATGTCCAAGTGTGCTACACAAGATGCAGTCACATTGGAAGCTTTACTTTTCATGGTAATGTCCATTTCCTATTTATAACCCCTTTGGGATAGTTTGTCTAAAGGAAATGTTTCTATTCAGTGCAGCTATTACTGTTGCACCTGGGTTGCCCAATCCAGTCATTGCACTAGGGATCAATACATCACCGTAAGTACAAGAATTATTAAGTTAAAACAGATTCTGAGCCAAAAAACCTCTGAACAATGTTAATCTTCTGTGCAAGTTGTTCAAATAGTTATGCTTAACCATGTTGCTGCCAAAGATTTGTTTAAAATGGATTATTTTCAGTTTGTTTTATTCCTCAGATATATATATATTTAAATCTCCATTATGGTTTATGACAAGACATGCGATGGAGTGATTTTTAACAAAAGTACTATTGTTAGATTATTGAACATTATATGAATATAGGTATATCTATATATAAATATCACTATATAAATATCTATATATAGATATAAGAGAATAAAGTACAATTCCTTTCTCAGTTAGGTGGGTGTAAATCTGATTATCTCTGTTGGAGTCAGTGGAGTCACTTTGGATTTACACCACCACAGACGAGATCAGAATCTGGTCCGCACGCTGTCCCCCTGCCCGTGCAGTTTGCCTGGACCGCGCATTCTTCTGCAAGTCAGCCGGGACCTGGTGGGAAGGGGGCTGAGAAGATGGCGATTTTGGATTTGTGCTTGTAACTTTTTTCATTAAAACTTTGAGGTCCCAATTTTAATTTGTGGAATATTCACGTTAATAATGAGATCTAATTAAGACATCCATTAAAAGCCCGTTAAAGTTAATTTAACGTAAAAATTCCAATAGAACTGTATTAGATTTTCTCCATTAAATTAACGTTATGGATTTTTAACGGATGTCTTAATTATATATTATTATTAACGGGAATACTGTATTACACAGATTAAAATCGGGTCCCGAGTCAACTCGCAAAATCTTCCCGGATATGCTAACGACACGAGCCCCGCGTTACCTAGTGCACTGTTTGGAAAACCAGGCGCAGCCCTGCTTACTCCAGCTGAGCATTTCCTTGCAACTCAAGCAACCTCCAGTAGACAAATCCATCTCTGCATTTAACGATGAACTTTCCCCAGTCTCGAGGGAAAAATAAGTCTGGATCCAGTTGTAAACACTACTCCATTGAAAATGAAATATTCAAAGTATGCTAGGCACAATTTGAGAATAGGATCTTTCTCATAGAAGAGAAGGCTTTGGGGTGTCTTTTACTCTTATTTTATTTGAGACATTCGAGGATAAAACTGAAGCACAGCATGCACAAAATCAGGCTAAACAGGTTTACCCTATGCCCTACTGCTTGTGCAGAAGGGCCATTTTTGGCAATGTTTGGGAAATTTTGACATGATCCCTAAACTCAACATGGAGGAGAAAAAAAGGCCCTTCTTATTTACCTCCTAGGGAAAGTGTTGCCCTTATGCCACATATAATAGCAAATTGCTTTTTTTATGGCATGCATAACCTAGATGGGAAAAAATATGGCGCTTGAGGGAAGGAGGGAAAAAGTAAATGAAGTTCCAGGAATGTCATTCTGAAGTAATGAGGCATGGACAGAAAATATACCCCTCACATCATCGGATTGAGATGGCAGTCGAAATAGCTTCATTGAAGTGTCAGCACTCATCCATCAATCAATCATCCACAAGGAAAAATAGCGACAGTACAACGGGGCGGCTTTTATGGGATTTACTCATGGGCATAGGGAATAGCAGCTCAAATGTAGTTCTGACATGAAAAGCAAGGTGCTGATATTATTTTTTATGATGGGAGGATCATAAAGTGAATTGAGAACAGTGAGGTCTGTCTTTGCTTAACCTATTCAACTGGAAATGAACGGAGCTCAACTGGAAATGAGCAGAGCCTTCAGATGGGTAAAGATTGAAGCCTGCACTGTGCTGAGCACCGTCCATTGACAACAAAATTCTATTAAAGCAAAATCAATGCATTAGCATCAAGCTCCTCAGAAGCTGTTAAATTGCACGGCCCAGTTCGGAGTTATTAAGTGAAGTTACACAAGGTGAGGGCCTGCAGCACAGGCCCAAAGGCAGCACCGTGACAAAATGCCACCCGGGAAAAACCGTGTGCCATTCTCCATCCCTGCTCCTTTCCCAAGCTTTTATACACTCCAGAAAACAAACAAACAAAAAAAAAAAAATGTATCATTCTGGCATCCCCCCCAGCCCACAACATTTGGGGCTGGGGCTCCCCGGGGCACCTGCTGCTCCATTCTGGCAGCAGGGAGGCTTTCCTGCTGCCTGTAGCAGGTATGAGGTGTGCTCACGGTGAAGGATGGAAACAGCATCCCACGCTCTGCCCCCAGCCATGCTCTGCTGGTCCCTGGGGAACTTGGAGCTAAAAAGCTCCAGGTTTTGCAGAGGGCTGTTCCCCCCACACAGGGCTGGCCAACCCAGCACCTTGCTTTGCTCAAGAAGCTTTGCTCCAGCACAGGCAAGTGCAGGAACAGCTACTTATTTAAAATCTGGCCACAAACCTTTATTACACAGTGCTAAACCTTGATTATTTTGCCTGCATCACTGTCCTCTGGGAACATTTTAGATACACATTTGAATTAAGTGATTTTTATTTTTTTTTTACAATAAGATAAATATATATAAAAAAGGAAAACGTACTTCTCTCCTCTCTCTTTCTCTGTATGAAACTGGATGAGTTGATAGTTTATCTGTCATATAAATCAGGTAACATAGAAAATCATTGCATCTTTTCTCTGTCATATCTACTCAATATCTATCGTTCTGACTTTTATTCTTATTGGAGATCATCAAAACATTAATTAAAAGCCTGGTGATCAAACAGCCGAATATTTATGATTCACATCCTTGCTTATTAACAAGTGGCATATTGATACACCACACATCCAAGCTGTTTATGCTCTTGCACTGCAATAAAGCAGTAAGAATTGTTACCCTTATACACTGCTTTGAGAGATTTATTCAGAAACTGGAGCTCCCTTCCTGGTCAAAATAAGCCATATCACCTTAAAAATATGTATTTTATTTTAAAAAGAAGAGAAAAAATTAGCATCTCTTTGGAGCCTAATATATAAGAATTTCAGTATATCAGTCTCAGGTGTTTTTTCCAGGCCCTTATTATTTCAGCTGAGAGGGAGAAGGACACTTAACTTTAAAAATAGCTGTCATTAGTGCAATAATAATTGTTGGTTTAAAAAAAAAAAAAAAAAAAATTGAGAATCTGCTAACAAACCTACCCAGTAATTACTTGTCAATGCAACTTCATCATTATTTTTATTACCTACTTGTAAAAGTATTTACAAGACTGACCTTCCATGCTTTTTTAGAGATCAGGGAGGATATAACAAGTCATTTTAAAAATCAATAATTATATATTAACACGATAGGGGTTGAGGCCTTCCAAGCCAGCTTCACAGGCTATTGTGTCAACTCTCACACATCCACAGGGCGATGATTGCTTTCCTAATTTTTTGGTCTTTTTTTCTTTCATTAATCATATTTTGATAAAGTGCCCTGTTTATTGGCCGATACCAAGCCCTTTATGCCCTGGGGCAGTTCCTCAAGCAGAGGGGACGGCAGTGGTTGGACTGGAGAGCTGCAGGCCCGGCTGGGGCTGTGTAGGGAACAAACTTGCTCTGTGCCAGGCAGGGCTGAGCCCAGCAGAAATTCAAAAGGAACCGGGTTTGGGCCCGCGGCAGCCTCTGGCAAGCACTGCCCAGAGGGGGTTTGCTTTCTGGGGCACTGCTCCCTGCTAATTCCTGGCGGCGTGATCCTGCCTGCCGCAGCGGCCTCCCGTGAGGGCGCGTGTAAGTAAGCGCACGGTGAGGGACAGCAAAAATAATTTACCATGATAAAGTTTCCTCCCACTTTCACTGGGCTCTGCTTGGGACCAGGCTGGGCAGAGGCTGTGTCCCCATCCCCATCCCCATCTCCATCCCTGTCCCCTCTCCTCCCGCTCTGTAACTCTCCTGCTGGTCACAGCACTCCTGCTAGGTGGAAGCGGCTCTCCATCGCACAGGGCTTTTGTCTTCTCAAACAGATATACGATGCAATTTATATTTAAAATTCTCTCTATAAAGACTGTATTGATCACAGATTCCCGATCAATACATTGCAATTACAACAGGCTTTAAAGGCCATCTGTCCCCAAGCAAGAGAACTGATATAACCACCTCTATATATTTTGAAAAAGTGCTACTGGTATGTGCCCATCTCCCTCCACAAGCTGACGTATCGTTTTTGCTCCCAGACGCCGTGTTTGGAAGCTGCACAGCGCTGTAATTCCTCTTTGCTGGCCCCCCACGGGGAGACCAGAGACCGGCTTCTGTTGGGGTCTCAGAGCCGTGACAGGGCAATGACACCCAGCTTTGCTGGCCGCTGCTCCTGCTCCCTCTCACAATTCATCCCAGAGGTTGCCACTTTCTTTTTTCCCCAGATCATCTCCTGTAGAAAATGATCAGGCAGACGTTATCGAATTTCACTAAAACAAATAACTTTTCAGGAACACTACTGAAAAGCTTGAGGAGGCCACTGGTAGGCGCAAAGTGAGTCTTATTTAATGTATGACGCACTGGACCACAGAGACAGCAGTGTTTTGAGACTTATAAATAAGGAATAAAACAACATGCATCTAGAGGTAAATTTCAATTCACATTTCATCAAACTGGGAAGCTACTTCGTCAGCACCTGACATCAGTGTAAGTCCTTCTGTTGATGGCACCACATGAGCTGCTAAGGACGCATTCCAGAAAGAAATGCTGCCTGGATTTCCCTTTTTCTTCTTTTCTTAATTAATTACTGTAGTAATTATTTCACATAAGCATGCAGAATTTAGGATTTTGTTCTCCAGATCTCTTCAAAAGGAAAACGAGAGAATACAGAAACAAGGAGTGCTTTCCAGTGATAACAGAAGCCTGCAGACAGACCTTGGCACATGGCTGTGTGCCAGGCGCAAAGGCCAGATTCTGAATTCGCCTGCTCCGGTGTAAATCTGGAGTAACTTCCTTGAATTCGGTTTATTTACGCAGATCCAAGCACAGCCCTCACAGTCCTAACCTTGGATTCCTAGCATGTTTAGATGGTTTTGAAAACAACTTCAGTAAACAGTCCCAAGCTCCGTGCAGATTAAATCAGAGGCACAGTCTGCACTTCAGGAGTTTTATAGTCATGTCAGGGAAGTGATTGCAAAACTTTGTTATTGATGTGACTCGGCTGGTAGAAGTCCTAATGTAAAAACAGTTGTATCGCTATAAAGCACTTTATACTGGTACAGCTTATTTTGCTTTGCTGGACCACTTTTATACCAGTACAAGCACTTTTATCCCGGTGTACTTCAGCCTACACCAATGGCTATTTGTTGTTTTAACCATGCTGGCAAAAATGTTACGAGTAGACAAGGTTTAAGATGACACTGCTGTTCCTTGTACCCAAGTGTCTGTACAATATTTTCTTTGAGAGCATTTTAAAAAGTAAAACAGCTGTACCACTGGATTTAGCTGCAGAGTAATAAACCTCCAGTTCATCTTCACTCTCAGCTCATGAAATGTCTTCAGGCCTTTGTAAAAAGCCCTATTCGAGACACCAGATTAAATGCTAATCCTAGCAGGTCATGCATCTCTACTTGAGTTCATACCATCGAGCTGTCCAAACTTTTTTTTTTTTTTTTTCACTTTTTTGGCTTTAAGTAAAGACAACAAATTGTTTCCTTAGACTTCTTAGATGAGATGGCAAGAGAAAAAAAAAAATCACTATTTGAAAACGAAAATGAAAATAAAATTTTGCAAAATGCAGCTATGTTATAATGCAACGATGACATGCTCTTGAAACCCACAGCCACACGTGGGCATCAGCCCCAGGGAAAGGGGGGTGCAGTCCTCAAACATCCACGCGATTGTCTCAGGTGTGGCAGATCTGTATGGGCAATGTTTCTACTTACCACTGGTCCACATACCGGTCAAAACTTACATGTCTGCATTTAGCCAGGCCAAAGTGGAGCTACAGATACCTGCCCCCTGCACACACACACTCCTGTGCACAGTGGCGCACTACAACACTACGTGTGCACGTGTGTCTACAACAGGCATCGATTCCACGGCTGACGTAGCAGCTGGGCACTTGGCACTGAGCGAACAGCAGCTCTCTTCAGGACGTACAATGCAGTGTTTTGGCTTTACAATGCAGCAAATGCTGGAATGTGCAATACAGGTTGCAAAAGCTGACAAGCTAAACAGTTCTTATTTGGCTCAGGGTACTTAACTGTCATATGTCTCTGGTACAATATGCCCTTTTGTCTAGTGCTCAGGCACCACTTATTAATCCTTTCCTTTGTTGTTGTTCTTTTTTTTTTTTTTTTTTTTTTTTTCCTTTTATTTCTCCTTCTGTGCATTTGTTTTGGTTTTTATTATCTTGAATATGTCAGCATGAATCATAAGAGATCCATCTCCACTTTAAATAGAGCGTAGTTGGCCATTATAGTAAATCTGACAGTTTTGCTCTGCCCCGATGCTTGTGGTATGTGGTAAGTTTGTTACTGGCAGCATCTCCAGGTTACTTACATGACCCGTGGTGTTAGTTCTAGACTTTTGTTTCATAAAATAAAATACAATAAAATGAATCAAAAACTCATTTCTCTTTAAAAATGTATATATTACAAACCGCAAAAAGGAAAGATTAAACACATTTTTTTTTATATATTAACAACACAAATGGGACTCCTTTCAAAGAGGACTCACGGTGACTTTATCTGTAGAATGTTTCAGTGCTTATGCACTCATTTTGTAACAAGTGCATGCTGTATAGACTATATTGCCTGTATACTTAGATGGCGGGGGGGGCAAGCTGCTTTCCATTGTGCACTGCAGCTTGTTTGGATGAAAAGTTACGCCTTTGATGCATTTTTATACTGTACATATTTGTATATATTAACTATATTGCCATGTTATGAACACAGATTTTGTTATATTTGCTTGTTTCTGTTTCCTACAAAAATTGGTCCACGACAGGGGATTTTTTTTTTTATTATTATTATTTTTGGTATAGAAAATATGCTTGTAATTTTTGTTTGTTTGTTTCCTTGGTCATCATCTTTTAATGGTTCATAAAGGAATTAGGGATGAGTTTTTGGAGGAACTGTGAGAAGCAAGTCTGTGTTTGCATGAGACCTGCCCAATTGCTGGCTATAACGGGGGGCGGGGGGAAGAGGGGAAATCTGAGTCAAGTTTTGCTTTTAAAGCATGCTTAGTCCCATGGGAAAACTCATACATGTACAATTATTCTCTTTGTATTTTATCTAATAGTGCCTGAATTTTTTTTAATGTCTTCTTGGAGGAACAATTCATAATTGTCAAAATTTGAAACATTAGCTTAATTTTGTTTTCATGACCTCTCATTTCTCCTCCTTATTTATTTTGTTGCTGTTTATAATGGGCCCCAAGGCCATTTCTGACATTGCAGTGTTCTTCTTCCACATTAAGGATGTTTTTAAAATTACTAAGATTATTGAGCCAACAGGCTGTTTTAATCAAAACCATGTTTCACTTGGTTTTGATGATTATGAATGGTCCTTACAATGGAAAAAGCCCTTTCTGCTGGGAGGATTGTACCACCTAGTGGCCCGATAGATCCATCACAGATCTGCATCTTCCCAATATTTGCTGTCTTGCTCAAAGCCTAGCTGGCAATTTCGCTTCAAATTATTTGCTTATTACAACTAACTTAAACTAAACAAATTGAAAATGTTAATGGCATTTTTTTCTTTGGTTGATTGCTAAATAAATTCGTATAATTTATACTAGAGGAGATTACTGCTTTTATTGTTTTGGGTTTCCCCAAACCAATTATTAACAATCAGGACTATGTATCTCATTAAATTTAAATCAGGTCAAACCTATTTATCTAAGGCCTTTTCTGTTTTCAGGAAGATGCCTGTATTCCAGTGCATTTAAGATGTATTTCTGTGTATGGTTTTACAGCATATAAATCCATCAACAGTGATTTTTTTGTTCTTTATTTTTATCATTGCAAATACATTGAAAAAAAAAAAATCCCTCAACTTTACCACGAAAAAAAATATATATATATTTTTTATGCCCAGGGATTTTTTTTTTTTAATAAAATCACTGCAGTTTTAGAACTGTAATTAAAGCCCTGAATAATAGATCACACATCTTTATCTGTTGTGTTTAAAAGGAAAAAAAATAGCCCAAACTGTTCACATAATCCTGAATGCCTCATTTCCATAAAAAAGGTTTCTATACATATATTATTTACATTTTTAAACATGGTAATTCTTTCCTTTGTGGCATAAAATGTCTCTTTTCCACTGCAGCTATTGGAAAGCGACTGCTCACATCTGAAATGTTATCGTAATTTGCATCAGGAAACCCAACTGCAGACATTAAGGACTTGGGTGTGTTCAATTATGATTTTGCTGGAGGCTGTCCCTCATTTTAATGCTGCACTCATTGAACTACCTTTCTGAAATCTAGCTGATATGGTTCACCATAGACATGCTTCACAACATCATTAGCTTTGCAAATGGCTTCATTTCAGTCAATGCAGACTTCAGTTTTGGCCAATTGTAAAATGGAAATTTGAAAAGGAAAAAAAAAAAAAAAAAAAAAAAACAGATGCACTTAAAACATGAAAAGAATTATTTATATGATAAAAATATATTTAGATTTTCAAAGCACAAGACTGAACAGAAGTGCTCTTTTTATGCTTTCTGAAGATGTTACTGTTAAAAGTCTTTCTACATCAGGCTTAATAAATCTGTAATGACATTTGATGGATTGATTTTTGTGTGGGTTTTTCTTTTCTTTCTTTCTTTCTTTCTTTCTTTCTTTCTTTCTTTCTTTCTTTCTTTCTTTCTTTCTTTCTTTTCTTTCTTTCTTTCTTTCTTTCTTTCTTTCTTTCTTTCTTTCTTTCTTTCTTTCTTTCTTTCTTTCTTTCTTTCTTTCCTTCTTTCTTTCTTTCTTTCTTTCTTTCTTTCTTTCTTTCTTTCTTTC
>NC_048912.1:8896333-8939373 GCF_011077185.1 Oxyura jamaicensis
TTTCTTTCTTTCTTTCTTTCTTTCTTTCTTTCTTTCTTTCTTTCTTTTTTTCCCCATTTCTTTCTCTACAGAGAAAGAAAAAGACTGACCTGGAGAGACTGTGGGAGTAAAAACCACAGGAATGTGCCTATTTCAGTAAAACTCACAAATGATTTCTAGCAGCCTCCCTTCCCTTAAATAATAATCACTTAAAAAAAAAAAAAAAAAAAAAAAAAGAAAATAAAAGAAAAAAGAAAAATCTAACTACACCACCCTGCGTTCGTTTCTACACATCCTTTTCGCTCCCTCATCTGGCTCCTCTGACCACTCCATGCCTGGGTTATTTATGATGTAATCTACAGCGAGGCATTGGGCTGCTGTCACACAAATTCAAGGCTCGCTAGCCATAAACCAGGCATGATTGAGATACCAAATACCCTTCTCTCAAGTGCTCCACCTCAGACGGATAGCTCTGTTTAACACTTAGTTTCCCTAAGTACTCCCTTGCTCCCCGTAACGCTCCCTCCGAACCGGCCGATGCCTCACACGCCGAGTTCAGGAGCTCGCGCTGCAGCCACACCACCATCATCTGTTATTTATTGCAGATGAGGCAAAGCCACCCGTGGCAGAGATTCCCAAGCCCTGTACTCATTAAATTTTGATGGGTACAGGATCACCTGTTAGCTGTGTTTAATTGCCACCGCTCCTCCTCGGGGTGATAAAAGAGATGAGCGCAGCATCCACCTGGAGCACACCCTGCCAGCTGCGTGGTGGCAGCAACGCAGCCCCTGGGTGCTGCTCACTGTCCCCAGGCCATCCCCAGACTATCCCCAAACCATCCCCATACCATCCCCAAGCCAAGCCCTGCTCAGGGGCTGGCCCAGCCCAGTGTGGTAGGCAGGAGCCAGCAGGCACCATCGTCCTTCCCTCCTTCCTCAGCCATCCCCACCGCCCAAAGCCAGCCCGCCTCCGCCCACCACCCTCTCACCTGCAGCCCAAAGGGACCATCCCGCACCCAGGGGCCGGGGGGGCAAGTGCCACCTTCCTCTTCTACACACCGGGTAGTTCGTTAGCGAACACACTTAGGACTCAGTGCCTTGGATCCTGCAATACAGACCTTTTTTTAAGTGATTTTTTTTTTTTTTTTTTAAGGAATATATTGCACACATTTCAAGAAACCCCTCTAGGGTAAAATAAAAAATATATATAGATGGCTAAAATAACAAATGAATCATAAAACTTAGAGATGGAAAAGGACTATTAGATCATCCAATTTATCTTGCTGTCTGCCAATACAGGTTTGTTCCCTGCAGACCGCTCCCCAGGGCTTTGTCTCGCCTTTCTGACTTAACTCCAGCACACAGGGTCCTCTGCCACTTTCCTGGGAAGAATAGTTAATGGCTTAGGTATGTCCTATAGGTACGGGGCCAAATCCTGGCCTGAGGGGAGTCTCACCTGCAAGGCTCACAGGCATCGACCCCGAATACTTGAACGGCTCCAGGAAGCAGCAAGGCGCTCGCTGCTTGGACCCGGTCCCACCTCCTGCCCTTGCACACGCGTGTCGGCGCTCGCTGCCCCGCGAGGCCATGGGGCTGGGCCCATGGCCGTGTCCTGCCCCTCCTCAAGGCCTGGCCCGCTGGGCAGGACTGGGCCTGGGCAGGATCAAGGGCTTACACAGGCCGCAGTGTTCCCGTGTCAATGGATACAGCCAAAGCAGCTGTAGGCAGCTCCAGGAGGCTCAAGAGACCGCTCTGATTTATTCCAAGGGTTTGAACTTGCATCTTTTTTCCCCTTTTTCCTTTTTTGTTGTTGTTGTTGTTGTTAATTACTGGTGATGCACTTCAACTGGATAAACAAACAAACAAATAAAATCAACCCTTCAGCTTCTCATATGGATGTTTTGGCTACAGGGCAGCTTTGAAAGCTGGTTCAATTGTTGTTTTTGCTTTCATTCTTGCTGCTCCTTAAAACTGTCTTGATTTAATAAAAGTTAAATATTTTCATAGGAAAATCAGGCTGGGTGGTTTGTGATTCTTTTATGTACAACACGTATATTACATTATTCAACAATTCAGGAATAAATTTAATTCCATCTATCTCTGCTGAATGTTTTACAATTTAAATAGCTGCTCTGCCCGTGAGGGCTGGGCACCAAGGGGAGGCTGGTTACCTTCACGGGGCACCAGGGTCACAGCACAAAGGATTTGGGGTGGAACCTCACCAAGCCCGTGGGGCTGGGATTCTGCAAGGCACCCTCCAGAGCGCTGGGGAGCTCTCAGGTCAGTAAAGGACAGCACAACCAAAGGGCCAGCCCGTGGTCCAAGTGGGTAGCTGGCATCCTACTGGCAGTCACCACCATGACCATGGGATGGAACCAGTGGCATCCATGCTCTGAGAGATAAGGGACACGTGTGAAGACTGAGCATGGAGCTCTTCCAGTGACGTCTGCTCGTGCACTTATGTTTATCTGCATCTGGGCTAAGTCCTTCGATGCCTTCTTCGGTCATCCTGCAAAGACACCTGAGTCCCTTAAACATTTCTCTGCCCCAGTCAGGGGAGAGGAGGCTTCTTGCAGAGATGGTCAGATAAATCTCAATGCTAACAAAAATATTTGGGAAACCAGGACTGGCTACATGCTAAAATATTTACTGCAAGGGTACTGTCACTGAAGAGGTATTTACAGCATTTTTAATACCACCTACACAAAAGACATACTTTTGCTGAGGAAATGGTACTTCTAGGGATGTAACGTACTTAGGGAAACTGGGTAAGATGTAGCAATGAATGCATCTTTTGAAATATTGGAGAGCCTCTCTCTTACTGCTGTTTTATACTGTGGCTAAACAGACCACGGCTGCAGCTTAGACATTGGGCATGCCAGGTGCTACTGCAAAATAAACAAGGAATTCTATAAAGGAAGTAATGTCCAGACAAACATACCTGAAATATGAAGGTTTTCATGTTTTTTGTTTGTTTGTTTGTTTTTTTGTATGTTTAGAAGTTGATGTTAGTTTTACATTAATACTCTATAGTGATGGAAGTACAGCTATAGTTCCTGTTAACAGAGCTGACTCCATGCCAAAAAGTCCCTTTTTGTGGTAGACTATCTTTATTTTTAAAGTGTTCACAAGTAAATTTACTGAATCTGGCTTTCTGAGCGTGCAGTTCAGTGATGTGGTGTAATCCAGGCATCATTAACATGTCCCAAGACTGGGCTTTATAATTGCAGTGCCAAAAATCACTGGCAATAAAACCACATTTATTTGTAACAGGACATTCAAGCATTTCCATTTAGTTAACAAGAACTGAACAGCTCTACAAATGTTCGAGAATTTTGTTGGCTTGTTTCTCTGAAGTAACTAATGAAATATCAATAGCTCTGGATAAACTCATCCCACAATACATTTAGGTTAAATGAAGAAAATGAGAAGCCCCTGAGCTTAGAAAAACAGCAGTGGAGCTAGGTTAGAGAAGGGGAAAATCAGTGCGGGTTTCATTGTGTGTTGTTGTGTTGCTTTTTTTTTTTTTTTTTTAAATATAAAAAGACCATCTGTAAACAATTATGCTAATACTTTAAAGATGATCAGCTCTTAGGGTTTTGGAGTCAAACAGGAAAACAGCAAAAATTCTTATCGGGAAAGAAATTTTTCAACCTGAAAACAGATTCTGTCAAAACGTCAAAGTCCCAGATTTAGGTTCCATTAAAAGAGAATTTTACAAGACCCAATTCAAACAGAAATGTTGAGTTCAATTACCTTTTAACTTCAAGTAACAGTTGCAGAGGGAGGGAGAGAAGAAATACAAGCCTAAATGCAAAAATGAAGGTAAATCATAAAGAAACAGAAATTAAGAAGTGCCAAACCTCATCTTAGTCCACCTTGGTGGAATTCCCAGAGCAAAGACACTGGGTTAATATAGAGAAGTGCGCTGTGACGGTGCTTCGGCTAAAGCTTGATTCGCAGTAAAGTTTACCAAAAAAATGAGCCTGGAAAATGTGCTATCTAGACAATAAAGATAACTGAAGTGCAGAGCCATTTCTCCTTGTTCAACAGAAAACTGCAAACTGCAAACAGATGTACAAAATAACTGAGTCTGCTGGCTGAAAAGCTTGGCACTTTCCAGAGGTTTTGGTGAGCGGTTCTGGAAAGAACACAGGAAGAAAAAATGCAACATCAGTGAAAATGTAATTCTGAATTCTAATTTCATTCAGTTGTTCTGACCTTCTATTTTTCTGGAAAATAATAATAATAATAATAATAAGCTTAGTTTTGACACTGGCTTTACTAAAAATTGCTTTATTTTGCAATGCTTTTAATTAGCTTTTTGAGACTACATATACACATACATATTAAAAATTCAGGTGAATTCTAAACTGAAGTGACATATTTCATGACAAAATGAAACTTTTTTTTTTTATGATTTGAAGGCAAAATGCATTTTTTACTTTAAATCAAAACTCTTCCCTGATTTTCCAGAACTATCAGAAAACCAAGGAGTCTGTTGTTCTCCCAGCTCACACAGGTAACGCGGGCTCCGCCTGTTCACTGCTTCCCACTTGTTCCTGTACCTACACTGAAGGTGGGGGTGATGAAATCACAGAGAGGCTCTTTGCAAGTGATTGTTCAATGGATGAAAAATCAGTAATTGCATTAGGTCATGACATTCATCAAGGATGAATGAAAACATTTCGTATGTGCAAATTTAGTTTTAAATGCCAAAGTATTGCACAATTATTAGCCCAGATTTGCTCATGAAAAGTTGTGTATTAAAGGTTCAGACAAATAGTTCTCATAGTGATGTGTAACACATCATGAAATACATCATTAAATGTATTAATCATAAAACCAAATATAGGGGTAGCCAGCAGCTAAACTGCACACCAAATCTGCTCTGTAGCAACACATTTTGGTAAATATTGATAGGGTGAGAAGACAAAATCAGAGACAACATTTATGTATCTACAGATTTCCTTGGGTTCTTCTCACTTGTCGGTGAAGTTTTCTGGTTATACTATGATTTCTGCTACACAATTTAAATAGGTCAATGCCTTTTTGCACGTATGGTGTGTTTGGAGGCAGCTCTACTTGCTTTATTTGTATCTACTTTTACACACTTGCTAATTAAGTTAGGAATCTGAAGTCAACTTGGCCTTAAGATGCAGAGCCCTCCCTGCGCAGCTAGCTGCTGGCTGGTGCCCGAGCTCTCCTGGTTAGCAGCTCCCGGCGCTCCTCTTTGCCAACACTGCCATCTAATGCTCAAATGCTCGCTAAACTTTCTCGAGGAGCCCAATTCCCTTTCACACATTGCAGTCTCTCTTGGTTAAAATGCTGCTGAAAGCCATCACATTGTCACTCTAGAGACAGGGAGAGAAACCCCCAACGCACTCCCTGAGAGAAGATTGAGGAGTTAACTCATTTCCATGGACCCCTAATGATACATCAAAGCTGGAAATTGCCAAGAGTGAATGAAGTGTTGGGAAGAATACCCCCCTCTGCCAATGCAGAGAAGCCAAGACCATGGTACATCTTAGCCCAAACCTGCTCCATGGAGCAAAACCTCACCCTTCACACGCCCATCCACACTGAGGAAGGCCCAGCCTTTTGCTGGACAGGCAACACCACACAGATGCTTGCTTTGCTGCTTTCAACCCTGTTGTGAGAACTTCTGGGGGCTGCAGTGCCCCGCTAAGCCTGGAGGCTGATAGCCATGGTATTGCATGTAGGGACCTTCAGATAACCTCAGCGGAAACAGACGGAGGAAATCTCAAGGAGCAGTGCTATCTAAATCCAAGGTTTCCAAATTCCATGCCTCGTTATTCTACAGAACAATCCAGCTTGGTCCAGACCTAAGCATGTTACTTTGCTTCCATATTAATATAAACAGAAGGAATATAGAGCTGCTGTATCTGCCCGAAGCAGATACAGCTCATCTCAAGTAGATACAGAAATAAAACTAAGAACAGTTGATCCGGGAAGATACCACACCCTTACATTTAACTCTTGAAAGAAAGCGATGCTGTACTTTCAAGTCTGTCCAAAGACCAACGTGTCAGCCTAAAAAGTGTTAAACTTGAAGGCAAAATACCTTGTGTTGTAATACCATGCTCAGCCCAGCAGACAGCCCACTCTGGAGTTATGCACCAACAGCTGCTGTTAACCACTGAGCTTTGCAGTGTTTCACACGTGACCCAGCCCTGGACTTGGATTATCTATTGGTAATGAACTCCAGACTAAATAAAATTGCATTTCACATAACAGACCCTTGTCACAGATAACAGTGCAAGTCGAAATGGGCACTCTTGTAATTAGCATGTAGTTACTCAATCTGTATAATTACACATGGTAATCATGCTGTTGCATGTTTGGAAATGCTAGATCTCATTTTCTCTACTAATCCTAAATCACATGAACATCATCTGTAGGAACTACTACTTTAGATGTTATGAATTAATATTAAGATGAAATTGAATTAAATGTACTGATTTTAATGTCATGAATGCACTCATAACTATTTTTTCCCCTGAGAACCATCTGCAATTTAGAGACTCGCTAATCCTAATTAAATGCACTTTTCTTAAGTGTGTGCAAATGAACAGAGAAATCTGCTCAGTAATGCACTTTCATATTTTCCTCTTTTACTAAAAAGGGGAACAAGAAACTGTTTGGTGATTTAACACTAGAACTTCCTAGTATGAGAAAATTAATGCTGCTGCTTCGTAGTTGCAAGACATGGTCGCCTGAATGTGCCTTAAGTGTAACTCATTAAAAGTACGGAAGGTGCCTCAAACATTTATATTTAATGCTAACACCCAAGTGATCTGAATAGTTATTACTGTAGAGAAACACTTTAGTTATACACTCCAGCATTTTAGACAGCAATTTTAAGTCCTCTAGTAACGCCCTGCTCAGAAGAAACAAACGGTGCTCATCAGGTTATTGGGCAAGCCGGTTACCACAGGGCTTCGTTGGCACCAGATAGGAATGACAGCAGCCCACCCAATCAGAAGCATATTGCACTAACGCCTCAACTAGAACAGCTTTAATCAACACCAGCAGTGAAGGCACACCCTAAATTCATTCACTAGCTCATTTATTTTTTGTGCTGTGTCCCCGTCCCCCCCCCAAAAAAAATGATTTCCCCCAAACGACAGCCATGGTTAACAGTAAAGATGACTTGCAAAGCTCACGTCTGTCTTACACCCCCATCTACCACACTGCTATTCAGCACTGCACAGGAATGTAGTATCAGCATTGTTACCCCAAGCCTAGATGAATATCTTCATCTAGATGAAGATCTTCAGCAGCAAGACTCCAATCTGTACACCACAGGCACTGTAAGGACTCACTAGGCCCAAAGCAAGTGTCAGACCTACATCTATCTACATCACATCATTTTGTTAAGCTTCCACTTTGAAGTTTCTGTTCTCCCCACCAGCACTGCCTTTTCTTTATGTCAAATCAGCCTAGCCTACCTCCACAAACCTTAATCACAGCCACCAGCACCAGCGTAACACAAGAATCAAAAGCTTAATCTGGAATGCCACTGAGGCACTGGTCACCCCTACATGTCCTTAAATGAAGTTAATTTATAATGGGGATCTCATCTGAGGAGCTCTCTTCTCTTGAGTATGAGTTGCCTTTGACAAGTCTTTTCCAACTGTCTTCATAATCTAGTTTTCAGATACTGTCAAAGCCAATGCTGGTCAGTCAAGCTCCAAGAAAACAGACTTTTTTTTTTTTTTCTCCCAGAAGGCTTAAGCTCTTACAAATTCTGAAGCTTCAAAAAATAAATTAAAAAAAAAAAATCCATGCCCTTACCCTTTCTTATTACCACAATATATGTATACAATAACTGTAAAGAAAGATAAATGAAGAGGAAAAAAACAAAAGGTTTCTTATTTAGAGCTCTCCTCTAAGCCTCAGCCAGATTTTCTGGGAAGTGACTCAGTATTTTCATGAGAGCAACTGAACAGAAACTGGACAGGAATTGGGGTTTGGTTATTGGCAGGCCCTCCTTTTCCCCCTCCCACAGGGGTCCGAGTATGATGAAAGGTCAAGAGAATATGAAATTCCATCCAACTAATTTTAATCTTTAAAAACAAGACACAGAAACCAGTTTTGCAAAACACCAGGTCTATATTTACATCCACATGTAATAATATACTCAACTAAAGTGAAATACATCATAAATTAAATGAGTAATGTGTGCCTACTGCTTGACAACTTCTGGTTTCAACAATTAAAATAAAACAAAATGGAATGAAATAAATACATAGACAGAAAAGTCAACAATTTGTACCTCTATATATGCACTGTTATCTCCAAAGAAACATACAAAACCAGTAGTATCCCAATAGTTAATACTGATGGGCAAAGTGTATTCTGAAGTACGGGGCTGGGCTGCCACGAAATAGAGTCTTCATGTCCATTTTTCTATTCAACCCCCAAGATATCTACTAAAAAGCCATGAGGGAAACTGTACCGGCATGAAGGAAGATTAAAAACACATCTTAGGTCTGTTTGCTTAAACATCTTAATACAGCCCTGTACATGTTTTAATCACAGAACCCCATAAGGTACATAGATGATAGTTACAGCATGCATTCTATAAGACTCATTGAAAAAATCACGCAAAAAAATAGATTAACCATTTTCCAAGTGAATCCATCTTCAAAAAATAGGCTATAAAAGTGCAAAACTAGGAAAACAAATCTAGATTATGTACATATGGCTCAGCTTATGAACAGGAAAGAAGGTAAATAGTGTACAATTTCCTGATACACAGCACTTCATTACATCGCCAGTTTTACAGAGACATTAAAATTAGGTCCCATATTCAGGAACTAAGACATACAACTGGAACATCTCAAGTTGCATAATGAAAAAACAAGAGTTTCTAGGTTTTGCTAGTTTACATTTGCTGTTTGAGGGAAGAGAGCAAAATGAACAGTGCAAAAATTTTTTTTGTTTGTTTTACTAAAATATATGGAAGTCAAAGCCAGGTACAGAAGAAATTAACTCTTAACTACAGGCTTTATGAGAAGCAACTATGAATGCATGTCAAATACAGAGTTCTGCTTTACTGGCTGGAAACTGGCCATCTTCCCTTTAGGAAAAGTTAAACTGCATGTGCATTAGAAAAAACTCTTGTTGTCTTCACACAAAAAATATATATATATAAAAGGAGATATTCTCCTATTAACAGGTTATTCCTTACTCATTTCAAACACCCAGTAGATGCTAAAAACAGACATCAAGAAGCTTCCAAGCACAGTCAAGCAGGCTACACCATAGCCACATCCCTTTTTGAAGTCTGTAGATCCCAAATTAATATTGCAAGCCTGTTTGTGACTTGATAGTTTGGACAAAGGTGCAAAGTAGTTTTCCTCTAAATGTAACTGTACAGAGTTTAGTAGAAAACTAAACATCCGAAACATTTAGATTAGTATCGTTTCTCATGCAAGTCCTAGGTATTTTCTGCTGTAAAAGTTTGTACGTTGCTAAAGATGTTCACTTAAGAAACTTCTCTGAAGAACAGCAACCAATGCCAAAAGAGGAATCCAACCGTATTTCAGGAACACCACACTGACAAATTCAAATGTCAAGTATTGCCTCATCCACGCCTCTAAAAACATTCTGAAAACAGCTCCAGGAAAGCAGATCCCTCCAACACATTATGGTCCTAACATATACAAGGCAGATCAGCTTAACATCAGCACCGTTGCTTTGATGTTCACAACATTTATGAACTGGACAGTTTCAGACAGTTTATTTGGAAGTTGTTTCAAGAAACTAACAGTTCAACAGAAAAAAATGTTTGAGAAACTTTCACCTTTATGAAAAAGGAGCGTTAAGCCAATAGGATTTCAACTTCAGTATTTACAGTTTACCTGAGGTGCAAGGATAATATATTCTTTCAAAGAAACTCTTTTCAGCAGCGCTCAAGTATGTAAAAATATAATTCCTACCTAATATTTGGTCAATTAATTCTAATGAAAAATACTCAAAGTCGATGTCAAGATATACATTCTCCACACACCTTCATAACCCAATTGTTTAGACTACTTTTTATGGCTATTTGGTACAAAATGTTAACAGAACCAATATTATAAAACTGTAGTGTTTTTATATACAGTACAATCACAGCTTAGTTCAGTAGCTTTCACCATTCATTTTCCTCAAGGGATGAACTGCAGATATAATTCCATAGAACATGCACTTGTGTCCTTAAGACCTAGAACAAATCAAAAAGATAATGTTGGTGTTTGTGTTTTTTGCATAAAACTATAAAATACTGTAACACTTTGTTTGGGAGGATGCATTTTTAAAACAAATAATTTTATCTGCACCATTGCATAAATGTATTTTGAAATTACTATTGCCATATGCAGTCTGTATCTTCTATTTCATAACAAATAAAAGCTGGCAATCAAGTCTATTTTTGAAGACACTCAGGCCCCAAGTAGAAATACAGGCAGGAAATTGAGTTAGCTTAAAAGCAGAACTAGGTAAAAATATGCTTAGTGGGGGACAATAAAAGCAGTAAGATTAGAAGACTATCAAGAACTAAAGCAAAGTATTTTAAAAGCTGTCAGCTAGAGGTCAGACAGCTCTGCTCCTCTGCTCTATGTAAAAATCTTTCTACAAAAGCCTGCATGCTGGTCCAGGTGTCGTAGCACTCAAGAGGTATCTGCTTAAATTTGAATGAGGAAAATGATCTGTAGCTTCAGTTTAGAAGAAGCATACTCATTTATTTGTAGTCTTATAGAGTGCTTATCTCCTTAGCAGCTAAGAATGTTGTGAACACAATGGAATTGAGAAGTTCTGAGATACAGCTACAAACTGCAGAGATGAAGCACAGGAATTCAGAACACCAAGCTAATTCTTCTCATTTGACCTGTTTCCCTAAGAGGCTACACCCATCCCTCAGCCAAACAAAGGAAAAGCTATTTGGAACAACTGCTCCAGTACACAAAGATAAACTGTCAAGGAGCTAGCTACCAGGAAACCCTTAATTCTCTACGAAATAATCCAGGAGTCTTGTCTGAGGCAATCTTCATAGTCTTCAGAAGTTATAAAGTGAGTAATGTCTACATCTTCAGGAAGGACTAACCAAGATAACCTCCTAGGGACTAATAGGATTCATGAACTGTGATAACAGGCACTTCCTCACTTCCAGTTCTCTGCATGTTGTTCCCCCGCCCGCATAGGCTGACTCAAGTGGAAGGCCCTTTCGTTGAACAATTCCCACTAGTACTGTATCTAATTAATATATTTATTTATTGTTAGGACTTCCATTTCTTTAAGGAAAGGAACACTTATGCATTTTTATGCAAAGCAAGCTACTGCTGATATTTGAAATAACTAATGCTCTGAGTATTTGGTTCGCTTCCTAAGAGGCGGAGTTCATGTCTTCAGCTGTTCTGGTTCATACTTTCATAACCTCTCATCACACTGTGCAACAACGTTTGATGTTATGAGTATATAATGCAATATTTAAGTAACAATTAGTTCAAAAGGTTTGTTTACCGTCTCTTGAAGTAAATGATCAAGTCTTCTTGTCACTTGGTCGAAAGCGTGCATTGCCAATGAAACTTTCATAACTTCGTTTTTGTAGCACGCTGCTAGATAAGTGTTGGTATGACACTGATCTCTTTCCTGACAAAAATAAATTTAGAGGAGTTAATTTATTTCCTGCTAATCTAATTGGTCAGAAATTCAGTTGTGAGCAGGTCTATATCAGCATCCAGAATCCCAAAATACGACAACCTACAAAAATACAACTCACAAGCAGGGCCCAAGACGATAACTACTCCTAGTCCTATTAAAAGGTTATACGAAATGCAATACCCAGAACTAAGAACAGGAAAAAAATGCAAATGTAAAAACTAAATTTTAAGCTGCATATTCATCGTGCTAGGTTTTGCTTATTTTACCCGCAAGGAAGAAATATCTTTGCTTAACTCATCATACAGTAGGCTTCACTTTAAGAACGTTTAAGTGCTGCAATACCTTCTATACCATGATGCCTACATGTCCATTTCCAGTATTTGTTTGAAAATCAAATTCTTAAATGTGTATGTGAAATGCAAAACAAGTGTGCTACATGACTGCCTTCATAGATTATGGGGAATTTGTAACACTTTAAATAAGCATGTTCATCAAGAACTTTAAGTAATTTTCAGCCTAGTATACAGGTAATTTTATATTTATCTGAGACCATTAATTCAGATTTATATATGTGAAATCAATGCCTGTTCCATATCAAGTCTTATTAGCTTAAGCAAGCAGTCGAAAATCACTTCATAAAATAAAGGAAAAAAAGCCAAGAATCATTACTCCCACAGGATGCAAAAAGCCCAACTGACATCCATATTCCATGAAAGCTTTAAATGCAGCATTGAAAAAACCTAGCAAGCTTTAATTAAATTAAAATGGCAAATTTAAATTAATATTTCAACAGAATCTACAAAGCCACTGGAGTGTGTCGTGAGCAATTGTCTTTAATTTGCAGCCTCTGCCAGATCAATCAGCCAACAGGTTATCCTTGATAGCATGTTGCCATTGCAAAGGCGAGTAATTTGAAAATAACACAAACTGAGTGGTTTCAGATCGTTTCTGTCTCTTCAGGGCACCACGGAGTGGCACAGCTTACAAGCAGTAATGGAAGGCATCATGCTTTAATCAAGTTTGCCAAGTGGAACATATTCTCATGACAACTTGATCCAGCATTTAACATGCAACATAACATGTTCATAGGACTTAAATAATGTTGCCACAAGGCACACAGACCCTTAAAGAAAGGTTTTGGACATGTTTTTATAATATCACCAGGGCTGAATAAAAAGACTACAGAAACCTGCGGGCCTACACCTGCAGTACTTTGCATATGACATCTGACAAAACACCTCTGTAGGGTTGCGACTCTCAAAACACAGGGATACTTCAGCTTTTAAAAAAAAATGTGCAGAAACTTTTATCTTTACCATCTCCACCCATGTTAGAACTCTAATACCGAGAAGTTTGCTTGCCTGCTACCCATAACCTTCTCAAAAACATCGAGGTTTGGTTTCATTTGTGTATTTCTAGGCAGAATGGTTGGAAAGCCAGGAAATTAGCCTTAAAAGCCTACATTTTACTGCACATGGCTTTTATTGAACTTGCTAAGAAAGTCTACTGAAGGGGTTTTGTTTCACAAGTCTTTCCAATGTAGGTAACAGCCATAAAAAGTAGCTCCTCTTGCCCTGAGATGGCACTGGGCAATGAACAATGAAATCTTTATGATAATGATACTGTCAAATAAGTTGTAGCCATAGTTCTGAGAATTTTACATAGAAAAAAAAAAAAAAAAAAAAAAAAAAACAGTAAAAAGTTCTTGACTGTGGACTACTGACTCCAGGGTCGTACTATAGAAGAGGAAGAAGCCTACCACAAATTTTTCTGGTAGACAGGTGGAGCTTTCAAAAAGAAGAACAAGGTGGATTCCAATGAAGTCATTGCTTAAAAATAGTATTGCATCAACTGCCACTTCCACAGGCTGGCTTCGTAAGAATACTGGCAGAAGACAGCTTGTCTAGTCCTGAAGTACAGTAATTCTGGAGAGAGGCAAGACACTGGCCCACCAGCTAGTCCTTGGGGTACAGACTTCCCGAAGTGGTTGAAGCTACAACCATTATTTTTCCCCTCAGGTTTCCACAAAAATTAACAGGGGCTTATACAATATCTTGAGATTCCCTAAAAAGCCTGAATGTTCTTAGCTGCAATTAACCATTAATAAAATCCTTGCAAAGTGCTATAAATTCCACAACTGCATGAATGCCTTCTGTGCACAGAAAAGACAGGAAAAAAGTATTTAATTCTCTCAGATCACTAGGAACCAAGAGGCAGTAACACTTCTCCCTGTGTTGGTCCCTCTGCTTTCTGTGTGTAGCAGTGCCCATTCCACATTCCTCTGTGTAAATCACTGCACACAGACAGCACTTCACGAAACCAGGAATTAACCCTGCTAAAGTAGCTGTGCAATTTGTCAGCGGAGATGCTAGCTTTTCCTTTATCCTTCCCATAGCTAGGCTAGAAGCAGTGCTATAACACTTTCCCTCATCTTTCCCTAACCCACTAGCAAGCCCACAACTTTAATACACACAAACAGAACAGAGAGAACAGAATTTTTGCCACGTAACTAAATGTACCTAGTGCTTTGCAGTTTGCTCTGACCTAGGGTAACATAACCCTGCTTGTTACGAACCCAGACTACCTCGGAAGAGTAATCTTGCTTCTTCTAGAGAATGGGAGTATTCACAGAGTAGAAGTATTCAGCAGATACCTTCAGATTACAGAGCACACACACACGCTATTCACTTCTATAATAGGATCTTCATTTCAAAATTGAAAGTCCTATATTTAAGGCTAAATCCATACAAGGCTCAGCTAAAAGTCATAAATATCTTCTACAAATAGTCAGACAACTGCTTAAATATCACCTGGCACCTTTTAATCTTGGCCTCCTGCTAAGTTTTGCAAGTGCTAAGAACAAAGCACAAAAAAATCTCAAAATTACCAGTTTTCCAAATACATCAAAGCATTTATCTCTGCTAGATTAAGCATTTTCCCCAGTAAAGCCTTACTACTTAGTGCAATGAGACACCATAATTAGAATAGCAGAAATATGTTGTCTTGATTTAACAAAGTATTCTGTTCCTACTAAAGCGTAGACATTATAAAAATTCACTGAATGACAGATTTAAGATTTACATCATAGTTTGTGATTTTTAATACATTGTTTTCTGCAATGGAAGAGAACAATTGTCTATGAGATTTTTTTGTTGTGTGGGTGTTATGTGTTTTCTTTTTTTGTCTGTTCGTTTTTTTAAAGCTTCTATTAATATTTCAGGTTGTCCAAGATTTCTTGTAAATTAAGCAGAAAGGCCCATTCCATATCCTGGATTAGTCAGGATGTCTGGAGGGCTCTGATGAGCAAACAATACATGTTTGACATCAGAGACCCATGGGAAGGAGAGAACTTGAGAAACTTTAAATCCCTCTTTAAAATTCAGAGCTTACATTTACATGCCTCATTCCCCAAGGCAGGACTCTGCTGAACCTGGATTTTAAGTTTAAAATCCAAGCATTAACCGGACTTGATAAAATAATAAAAAATCACTTTATTTTCTCTATTGTTTCAATTATCACTATGCATTTGTTTTTATTTCATTCACCTTCCTTTGTAATGTTATAAGACACTACCTAGGAAGGAGATACGGTACCTTCTAATGTAGAGCTGGTTACTTGGCCATTACTAGATCCACAAGAACTGTAAAGTGATCCAGAGCTATATGGCTCATAGGGTTTGAGAACAGTCAATACATTAGGAGAGTCAACATCATCCGAATTCAGAAGCCCTTGTTTGGTTGGCAAAACAGAGGATGCAGGTTTGGTGCGAGAACATTCCTGAGGTAGCAGATTTGCATATCTGTTTGCAACACGAAATCTGCTCGTTTCGTATCTTCTGTAATTAGCCACTGCACAGTCAGCTTGTTCAATAACTAACACACTACGTTTCATTCTTTTAGAAGACGTTTCACCATACTCTAGATTTACATTGCCCACAGATTTACTACAAAGATAGTCTCTTCCTCGATGACAAGGCCAGGCAGATTCATTTAGGTGAGAGTCAAGAGCCCCATTCACGCTGTTGCTCACTACACCAGATTGAGACACTGTCACATTTAGAGCTTTTACTTTAGATTCAGCTCTTTTTACTCTGTCCAGTACTGGAGAGATATTGGAACTGGAGTGCACTTCTTGCTGAGGTTGTCTATAGTTATTTGCCTGAGCTCCAACATTACTTGGCTGTTTTTGAGACTTGAGGTTACTTGGGGCAGTGCTGCTTGAGTCAGTCACGGCAAAGAGAGGGACTTTGTTCTGTGGAGGGTGGCATTGCTTAGATTTCCCTGTTTGCAACAGTTTTTGCTGTGTAGATGGGGAAGCCTTACTTTTATTCGGATTAAAGGACAAAGGAAGCACATCTTTACCAAGCAGAGCTGGAGGGCATCCAGTGCGTCTGGCCTTAGCTAGAGCCTTGTTTCTATAGCCATTTTTGTTAACGGTGTCAGGATTGTACTTGTGCATCAGCCTCTGGTGCATCATTAGGACTTCTGGGTAGAATGTTCTGTAAGTACAAAATGGGCAGGTGATGGGTGCTAGCAGGCCTCTAGCAGCTGAAACCACTGAACATTCTTGTGAAGTCCCAATAGATAAGTTCAAGGGCATTTCTTGAGAGTCCGCCATATGTTTGTGTTTGTAGTTTTCAGGACACTCTCGCACATCATTCGCATTTTTTCCATCCTTAAAAGCACAAACATACTGGACATCATCTCCCTCCGATTCCACAGAAGCCTTTCTCTCTCTTTTATGGGGAACACAGGGCTGAAATTCCTTTGTTTCCTTCTCAGTCTTTAATTTTTCCAAGTAAGGAGCAGACATATTCTCACGCATTTGATTCAAATTGTTACAAATTGAACGTTTGTTCAATTCCCTAGAATCGTTTTTCATTCTTATAAGGACTGTGCCGCCTATTGCATTATTCAAGGACAGAATTTCCTTTTGCTGCTTTGCAGGTGGGCAGCCCTCAGCATCTTTGGCACCATCAAAAAGCCTCTTCGTATTTTTGGTTTCTTGAGCACCATCAGCAGCCAGCAAGAGCTCCGTCTCCTGACTCTGCAATGAAACTTTGCTGTCACCTTTCACATCTGCTGCACTATCAGCTTGCTTGTCCTTGTGATGCCTCTCTAAATGATACCTCAGTGAAGTTTTCTGTGCTGCTGCATACTCACAGAATTCACATTTGTACGGTTTTTCACCTGAAACACAGTTTTATCAGTAAATCAGTTGGATGCAATTTGATTTGAAATCTTGAATACAATTAAAGACAAGGGAATAGTCTATATAATATAACAGTAAAATAGCTTTTTTTTTTTTTCCCCTTTCACATAAACTTAAATCCCAAAATTTTTTAAACTACTTCATCTCACTACTTTTGCTAACTACAGTGACATCTTCTGGTTCTGATGAAGATATTTTCCACATGTTCCCTATGTATGGAGATGGTAGCTGACAATATGTTTGGCAGAGATAAGCAAGAAGTACAGCTGTGGGTCAACTCCAACAATTTGTAGCCCTTGATCATACCACAAGTATGCTATTCAACAACACAAACGTTACAGTTCTTCTATAAATAGAGCTGTTTCAAAAGAAACATGGGCATGTATTAACAGAAGTAGGAAGAGTTTGCTTGGCTACAGAAAATTAAACTGAGGAATAGACAACTTTTCCTCCAGGTAGCAGCAACTAACAGAAAACCAACTTAATATTTGGAAGGTAGAGGTGGCTTTTTGTTGTTGTTGTTTGGTTTTGTTTTTTTACTTTTTGCTAGACTGCCAAAAGCAGAAAGAATTCTAAGTTTTAAAACACACTAAGTGTTTTTAAGAGTATAATATCATTAGCCTTATTCAAAAAGATTTACATTTAGGTAAATAATGAATTAAGAAATTGCAATTGGAACTTTCTCAGCATTAGAGAAAACTTTTTAACATCAGAAATTGTGAAGGTAACTTGTGCTTTTCTTGAGCAAAACCAAACATTCTGTCCTATTGGATTCAGCAGACTTTCTTCCCCTCCCACAAAGCTGAAGACCATTTACCTGTATGAGTTCTGAGATGAATATTGAGGTAATAATTTGAGCGAAAATACTTTCCACAATAGCTGCATTCTCTGGAGGCTCCAAGGTTTTTAACTTTTGCTCTTTCCAAACCATCTTCATTTTTATCTTTGGGAGAAAATATAGCTATATTATAAGAGCAAATGCAAGTTTGTAGTCCCTTTCAAAAGTATAAACAACTATCTTAACTATCTTTATTAAGGAAAAAGTACAGCATGATGAACCATTGTCAACTCCTACAGCCCGTGAGCATCTTTAGCTCTGCACTGGTGCACACTTGATCAGAAAACCAAATAGTTAAGTAGGTTTCCAACTGTGTCAAGTAACACTGCGGTTAGTGACTGAAATGAAGAAGCCCCAGAGAACAAACAAGATGTAAAACTAGGCCTCAAAGAAGAAAAAAACCTCTAATTATCTTTAATGATCTACAGCAAAGAATGGCCTATGTCAAAACTTCATGGAGGTTATAAGCTGTAGTCTTATCTTAAGGGGAACGCTCAAATCAGTGAATCACTTGGACTGCAAACCTGCTCTGAGCACCATGACACAACACAGGGAGTTGTTCTGCAGAAAGAAGGTGGGGAGGAAGACTGATTCTTTTCTTTGTTATAATAATTCAGTGCTAATCAATGGAGTGCTTGCCTGTGTAACAACAGACTTAGTTTTGATGAGCAATCTTTCAGTAGAAGCAGGAATGCTTAAGCTTTGACAAACGGAAAGTGTCAGGGTTGCTAATTTTGTGAGGCACGTTTTCAAGGAAAAAATTCACAGATAAAACAGTTTTCACTCAAGTGTAAGCAGCAGTAATTACCACTGGAGGGCGGCAAGTACAGCATAATGTCTAAGAAGAAAGGGGAGAAAACTTCCACACAAGACACCAGTCAAATCAATGTGATTTCTTTGGCAGGTTGAATTGTAAAGACATCAAGACAACTTAAGTAAAATACCCAAGTCAAAGCTAACTAGAATGCTACAGTGGGAATAGAAAGAAGGAAACGTTTTCCTTGACTAAGATGTTAAAAGCCATGACAGACAGCTTAAAATGGTTCTCTACAGTTCCTATGTGTTGGAAAGCTTCCATACTGGAAACGCTAAGCATGGCTAAACTCCGGCTAAGAAGAGCCATAGCTGTTTTAAACAAACAGATAATGTCTCAATAAGCATGACTCAGCATCGCACAATGAGAGCTGTTGTCGTTTTGGACAAGACCGAGAAACAAAACAAGCAAGCTAACATTAGGTAATGATTTTATTCCTTTATTACTGGAGGCAAAATAAAGGGCTGCACATTACCAGAAACGGAAAACTCGGTCGTGCGTGCCAGGACATTCTGTACGTTATGTCTTTTCTTGAGATTATGCAAGTGTCTGTTCTTTAAAGGCAGACTCAAAGCATGTCACACAAAAGAGTGCTAGATTAGCTACAAGTCTTTTTGCTACTCCATTTTGTCCCCAGACATGCAAGCTTTTTCAATTAAGGAATCACTTAGCATCAGTATCGCATTTTTCCTGAGACAGTGAGATTCAAAATTAGTCCTGGATAACATAGATTGAGTCTATCTATTCTGTCGAAGAGAACTGCTAACAATCTTTCAAGGAAGGACAGTTAAATATATTCCTCTTACATATAGAGTCCACCTATTAATAACCTGTATTCTTGCCCTTAAACAACTAATTTAAAGTTGTTTGTTCTGAGATTTAGCCTTTCAAGTTACATATCCTTCAAAATAAGCTTGCAAACAACCTGCAGATGGATGGAAAAAAGTTTGGAATTATTCATCCCTTCTCAGGATCCCAACAGCTGCTAATCTTGAGCACTGAACATTTTTCTGCCCTTTCTTACAAGATGCAGAATAAAGTGTGAAAAATGCAATGACTTCAGAAATATTACTTGTAAAATCATGTGCTGGACACGAATGTAACTGATATACAGTACTCAAAAATATTCAGTAAAACTATGAGTCTTACAGGTGTGGGGGGGAAGAAACAAGACAGACTTTTTATAGACAGATTGCTATTAAAAGTATTTTAATAATTAAAGAAACCCAAATCATAACTGCAAGAAGGCCCAGCACAGCTTTGAAGATCTTAAAAACATTGCTGTTGGGACAATTTTTTCCTTCTCTTCTCTCTTTTCCCCTTCTCCCACCATAGTGTTTTGTATCTCAGGGCAAGTTTTGAAAAAGATATCTGAGAAAGACAAGATGCATTTTTGACTTTAAACAGTTCCTGAACCATATAGCAACAGCTCGTTTAATCTCGTGTCTCAAAAATGCTGCTCACCTAGATTAAGTGTTTCTGGAAGGCCATCTTCAGACCCATCTTCAGACCCTCCTTCTATTCGCTCTGCTGCTCCATTGTCATCCAAACTTGCCATTATATCATTACAGCACGTCCTCGAAGAAGCTGAAGTCTCTCCATCAGCCCGCCTGTCTCTCTTATGCACTCTAGAATGAAGGACTAGCTGGTGGTATGTTCTGAAGGCTTTACCACACTCTGAACAGTGTGTTGGTTTCTCTTTGTTCTGAGACAATTTAGAATCCATCTCCATAGAAGGCACTTCACCACTGGGATGTTTCAATTTGTCTTGAGATAAGTTACCATTCCCTGTATGTTTATAAAAACTGCTGTTTTTATTTACTTTTGATTTCCCTGTAGTTTCAGTCTGGCTACCTTTACTTGCATTCCATATTTCACCAAGTTCTTCTTTATCAGAAGAGGAATCATAATCTGTACTTCCTTCTTGCCCTGGTTCTTTAGTTTGGCCATGCCCAACTGCAACTTTACCTTTGGTAGCCAGCTGCCATGCTTGATATGTATTGAATGGATCTAGTTCAGCTATCCATTTCACAGGTTTTTGTGATTTGTCATTTTCTGAAACCAAGCTTGGTCTTAAATTCAAGAATCGCAAAAATTCTTCTTTTTGAGTTGTTTCTTCTGGATTAGATTCACCGGTCACTTGGGGACTTTCACCATTGGGTACTGATTCTTTGGTGTGCACTTTACTGTGCTCAATTAGAGTCTCTTTATTGAGAAATAGGAAGCCACAAACCATACAAATTTTGTAAGGTGACGTTACATTTTCAGTTACATGCTCCTGCACCACCTCATTTATTGTTATGGGGCTTTCAGAACCTTGTTGGAGCTTGTTTCTAGAACCTGGCTTTCCAGTATGAGTTCTCATGTGATTTTTGAGGAACCACGGCTCTTTAAATCTTCTTCCACATACATTACACCAATATGTGAAGGAATCTTTATGCTTTTTCATGTGTGCCTCAACATCAAAAGCCTCATCAAATGTTTGTCCACAAACTTCACAACTAAGTTCTTCACTGTCTTTTTCATTGTTTGGAGAAGGCAAATTTGTTCTTACTTGACACTTATCTAGAGGACTAAGGTACTCTGCTTCGACACGCAGGACAGCTGGTTCACAAAGAGTGGGCCTATGTTGAGTTAAAACATGCTTACCAAGTTCTTCAGGATGTTTAAAAGTCTCATCACAAAACATGCAGTCCAGAGGCATACATCCCTCAGCTTGCATGAGAAACTTTTCTTGCAAGCTTTTGTAAGAAATAGTATTTGTTCCTTTTATTGTCATTGAGGCATCATTATTCTCCATCTGTGCACCAACGGTACTGGCTATTCCATCCGGTCCATCTATGTATGCCAAGAGAGGCTGAGTTGGCATGTTTCCTACGTTCTGTTCCCTATTACGTGTTTTAATGTAAGGTTTCAGTTCTTTGGGGGATGTTCACTGATCACAATAAGGACACTTGTAAAGTTCTCCAACATGTGCTTGCAAGTCTGCTAAGCTAAAAGACCTCTGCCAGGAAAAAGATTTGTTTTCCACAAGCAAAATATTATTTCTTTTTCATTTTTGTCTGTGTTCAGACATCACTGAAAGCATATCCATTGGTTCTCTCAGTGACTGAATGAGGTTTCTTGAACTATTTCTTCTGATTTTTCAAGTCTGTAGAAACAGTCAGTTGCACTTAGTTTTTCTGTACAAATATTTCAAATAGTTGCATTGAGCAAAATATACTCAAGGACAAGTTCAGTGCCACAAAGAACTCCAGCACCTGAAAAAGAAAGAAAGTAGTCAGTAAGACTTTTCAAAATAAAAGGAAGGCATTGTCTCCCAAATAAAGAGCTTTAGGACTAGAGAACTACCGAATGCTCTCAAACACAGCAGGCATACTTTACTAGTCAATGGGGGACAGGTAGAAGATGCTGGTCAGTTTTCTACCTACCACAGTTGAAATAAACAGTATAGTCTTTAACATCCATCTGTTCCATTAGCTTGGCCTACTGCTTTGAGATTGTTATATAAAAGTAATCCTTTATTTATTATCTACTCCAAATCTACTCTTATTCAGCTACATAAGGCAGCTGAAGCCATATTTCAATCTGTACATTAACTGAATTTGCAACAAATGCAGCAAGCCAAAGTAACCTTTCCAAGAACCTGTGAAACCAGTGTTTAGAGGCAGGGTAAAACTGTGTTCATCTGTTTAGTAATAGCTGTTGAGCAACCACCCCACCATCACCACCCCTCGCCAAGATTAGACAGCTTGGAATTAGCATTCATAGTTCTAGTACACAATAAGCGTAAGTACAAATCCCTGTATTAACAGCTATTCTTTAATACCACAACTCAGAGCTTTTAATATCATCCACAGATTTACAACCTTTGCTGCAATTTGATCAACCCAAATTTTGAAATAGCTTCATGATACAGTTTCTTGACCAGTAGTTTAGTATTTAAAATCATCCAAGAGGCCACTATTACAAAGAAAATGCTTCCAATTTCAAGTTGTGTGCAACAGAAAGTGTTTGATTTTATTCCAAAGTGAAAGTTTCAGATTCCATGGGATTTAAAAGGGTTTTGATATACTTAATCACACCTCCATAAGAACTATTGGGTCTGCTAGCAGCAATTAATGGCTGCCACTCTTAGGGTTGTCAAATTATAGTTTTGGAGTTCACGATTTTCTTTAACCCCAGATTTGATCACGAACAAGGTTTACCAGAATAATACATGACCATATAAATTGAATGGGAAACGCGCCTCATCTCAGGATGTTTCCAAAGGCATGAATATCTAATGAAAAGAATGCATTTAAAATTTGACTCAAGCCTCAAACTTTCACAAGTTATTTCATAAGAGACAGTTGGCCAGTGATTCACATTACTTGAATTAATGTTTCAGAACACAATATGCTCTATAGCTCATATAGCAGAAGACAGTAGAAGAGAAGTAGTTTTTTTTTTGTTGTTGTTTAATTTCCTCTGGACTTCCACTTCTGCATTGTTACATTTGGGTGGAAAATTGAAACTTTTTGCTTTGTTTCAGCCAAAGAAGAGGTAGCCATCCAAAGCACAACCCTGACAGAGTTCAGGCTACAGAGACTTTCACAACTGGCAGTGGTAGCACACAAAGACATGGCTACCAACCCAGCTGAAGTTACCTTCTCCAGCCTTTTCTGATCAACAGTCCCACTCAGACAGCAAAGGTGTCTTAAACCGTTACATCTCAAAGCCATTTCAGTAGAAATCAACCACCAGAAGTTGACCTGTTTATACAGGTCAGTGGCCCCAACAGCTTTGCCAGGTGCAGATGACACTCCCACAACCAGTACATCTGCAGCCATCAGCTGGGATGGGGGGAACAGGACCTATAACCCACTGAAGCCAAAAGGCAACTACCTCAGACCCTGGGTTTGATAAGCCTTCAGCTACACTAGAAACCTTTGTCTACCACTGAACAGTCAATCCCAGGTTAAATAACCACCAGGGAAAGGAAACATAACAGATTGCTAGAAGTGGTAGGTCCAACCTCTCAAACACTTCATCTCACTGCACTATAGCCTGGTCCTGAGAATATCTTGGTTTTAATTTGCACAATTAGCTCCTTTTCTGCCTCCACGGAGACAAAAAAAAAAAGTAACTTAATGAAGATAGATTAAAAAAAACAAAAGCCAACACAGAATAAAATAACTGTTGACAACTGCTTGTATTCTATCTTTTTTCTTCATTTCCAGGGCTTAATCTACTCATCATCCAGTCATCTAACCAAGGTCTAGACAACAATTTGGTTCAGCACCAAGAATCATAGTGGTCCCTTCTAACTTTTTTAAAGCCATGCTGTTTCAGGACTAGACCAAAAACTCAAAACAGAAGGAGATTGAGTGGTAGGAATAGAAAGCATATGAGGGAGCAAGCTACAGGTCGATGGCAACAGAACCCAAATTTTCTGCGGCCGAAGTCTTCGATTCTGGCCTTTATCCCCATTTACAGTTTAATCACTGCCATGATTAACACTTCCTCTTTTCATAATGACTCAAAAACCTTCTGTAGTAGGCAGCTTCAGTCTGCGGTGTGACACTTCTGAATCGCTTCTGCTGTGGCCTTTGCTTTTGCCTTGCTATCTTCCTCACTCACTTCTGACTTTCTGGCTTTCACTCGGCCCTGACAGGCAGGTGGAGAAGCTATCACAATAGTCTGAAGCTGAAGTATTCAAAAAGCTTTCCCTTCCTGTAAAGCATAAGGAAAAACATATCAAAGAGCAATGGTTAGCATGTTTTACTTCATGTTTCAACTTGCTGTTTCATTCTGTTTCTACTGTAGTTTTAGGAGGTATTTTTACACAACGGGATAACATGCTGTGGCAGAGCTCGTGTGCATAGATGGTGGCTATCTGCCTGAAAATAATTTGCAAACTAAAAATGAACAGCCACTTTGAAAGGCTCCTAAACACCTATTATGAATATCAATGCAAGATAAAAAACTGAACTTAATGCACTTCCTTTCAGAGACACAGGTAAGAGCTCTGCAATGACAGATGTAAGAATCATCCCACACAAAGACCACAGGTATTTTGGGACAGTCAGACCCAAAGGCCAGTGTCTCTTCAGTCCCACGTATGAAATTGCTGAGAGTCATCGTCAACCATTACCTCGCCGTCTAGGAATACAGAAAATGCCAGTCTGTTACTCTCCTGCTTTGTGGCATTACAACATATACACAACAGACAGAGCAACCAGAATGAAGTCACTGTGGAGAAAACACAGATGAAAGCCATCAGAAATCCCCACGCAATCCCCTGTCCTCCACAGAAAGGTATTTCAGCATTCTGGGGTGAGGTGAGGGCGGAATGGACATCCTTGTAATAGGAACGACCACACACATTTCCACTCAAGCCTAACCTAGGATAATAGAAACATTAAAAAAACATTTCAAGATTATTAGAATTTAAGAGACTGGCATGGATCAGATCTAGGAAGTGCCCTAGTTTGGACATTGATTCATGTGAAATGAACCTCAGATGATCAACAACATTTTATCTGGCAAGCTCTTTGGAAGTTGGTCCATTTCCATCTCACCTCATCTTACTGTATCAAAGTGTAAAAATTACTTAATTGTAAAAAACCAAGCCTGTCCTCACAACTGCATGTGCAAATACCAAATATATAACTAATACATGGATCATGAGAGTACTTTGGGTCCAAGTTTTATCAGGTATCAATAGACTTCAACAAATCCTTTGAAGAATTCTTCCATGGCTCTCTTCAGAGCTCTTTATCTCATCCACTGACCCACGTTAGCTGCTGAATGCTTTTCAAGCTTTCACTTTGTTAATAGAAGGCTCAGAACACTTTTGAAGAACTGGGCACAGCTCATCCTCTAGGCAACACTGCGAAGCAGAGCAAGATATTCCTGTTTTTAGAATCCAAAATGCCTAATTGCAGTTCAGACACCTATTTTTCTCTTGGGTATACCATTATATACAGGAGATAATACCTATAGACAGGAAAAAACCTTCAGGTGGAATTTCTCAAGAAAACTGCAGATGCAACTATACAAAATTGTAACCAAACAAAAGAAAAAAGATCCTACTACTACAGTCAGAAGGTGACTTTCTCCAGGTGAGATGGAAGACTAGCTGTATTATTTCTGTATTCGGTGATTTCATATTTCACTCTGATTAGACAAACAGCTTGTAAAAGGGGGACATGATTTTCCTCTTACTGTTTAGACAAGCTAATGCATGCTTAAACTGCAAGCTGAATATCTGCACTACAATTTTATCCATTATTTGAAAAAAAAAAAAAAAGACTTTTCTTCCTTGTGAAGATAATGATATGCCTTGGATTTGAGGATCAAAAAATGCTGATTAATTACATTCCTGTTATTCAAAACCCTCTGCGTAGCAGCAAAACTGTAAAGAGTTGCCTTAATTCCATATTATTGCTTCCTTGGGAAAGTAGACAACCTGCAGCCTGGAAGGGCACTGTACCTATTTATGTCTGAAGGTCTGTACATTGGCTCAAAAAAAAAAAAAAATGCAGTACTGGGGTAGCTTCTGTAGTCTTTCGCTTTCAGAAGGCAAAAGGTCAGGGGAGAGAAATGAAGAACAGGACAAAACCAGTGTCTGACAGCCAGAGATCTTGAGTGAAGAACAGACTACAACAGGAAACCCTTGGTCCTGATAGCTGTAGAGAAAGCTCTAAGTTTGCTGCAGATTAACTCAAAGTTGAAGACAGAGGCTGACTATCCCTCCCTCCTCACATTTCAGTGAGTCAATAAATCTTCTGACCTCCCTGCACACCATTTGTGGATGACAACATGCACCTCCAGCAGAGCCCCAGGCCCACGTGTACAAGGAGCAGGGAGAAACCCACCTTGCCCAGGCTCCAGGTGAGTTCTTCTCCCCCAGGGATGTCATCTACTGAGCTTTATCCTGCCAACAGCCCAGAGCTGTTCACAGGAGCCGGATTTGGCTATGTGGTCTATGGTCAAATATTTTAACACGTTTGCAGCCATACCCATTGTATGTAGAAACACCACAAAATGTATATAAATAAAAATTGAGCTGGACAGATGAGAACATCTTTCCATTGCACTTGCCACACCACCTAATAACCACACCAAAAAACTGCTGCATCTAAATAGATTATTAGACCTGACAAAGTTTTAATTAAGTGCCTGTAGAGAAGTTTAATTTATTTTTATTAAATTACACAACTAAAGACTACACGTTACAGTCTGAAAGATTTCTTTGGGAAATGACCGATCAGTAGTAATTTTATTGCATTTCTACTTCCTGCATTTCAAAACGTCCATGAATATGTAATAAAAGTTCTAGACACACCTTTCAGAGAACACCAAAGTCCAACCACATTTCTCGCTTCAAACACTACAGAGCTCTGGGAGTAGAAGTTGCATAGCTGGTATCAGGACAAACAACTACACCTTGCGAGTTGTGCGCTAGTAAAACTAACTGCACCAAGCAAACCCCACCAATTACAGAAGTTAACCTAGTTGCTGCAACAGTTTCTTAAAAACAGAAGTGAGAAAACTAGAAGCTACAGCTAGGAGATAAGTGACACTTGGGTTACTTTTGTATCTCCTACGCAAGATGTACTCAGAGGACAACCTCAGCAACCTGCCCGCAGGTCCTTAAGCTCAAGGCCAGCAGTGAAGCTGGCACTGCTGGATGGATACCCCGCTTCTTTCACCAGCCTGCTGAGGTTTGGAGGGCTTGAGTGCCCCACAGCCCCGTGCCAGCAGACAGCCCTGCCTCGCCCGCACACCGGGGAGCCTGACCCTGCAGAGTAGCCACCTTCACTCATACTAGGTGTATCGGTACTCCAGGAACATACATGTAAAGGAATTCCACCTGCTTTCAAAGTTTTTATTCAATTCTCCTCAGCTTCAAGAGGTCAGAGTCATTGAATGTGATTTCTTTCCTCTCTTGGTATGTTTATACCTCAGAACAGGTTCCTCCTCTTCAACACTGCTAATGAGAGATCCTATACTGATGATTGCTTATTGGAAACCACTGACGAGTTATTTAACCATCTTTTTTATTTCAGTCTTAAACTTCTGCTTTTGCAGAATGGCTGTTCCAGTTCTGCCTGATGAACGTAGATAAAATGAAGCAATTAACCACTTTTTCCTTATTGAAACCTCCACCCTTTGCCTGCAAACAAAAGCCACCTTATGGAGATTATTTATTTTGGCTGGGTACATCTATATTCAGGGCAATATTGATCACAGTATAGCTTGTACATAACTAAATACAACTTCTCATTTTTTTAGAGCTAAGGCTGAACTTTGCTTAGAGCTTTCTTTAAGATTACATCCATCTCATTACACATAGTTAAGGCAGTTGCACCACACAAAGGGCACGCAGAAGACACTAAGCAGAAATCCCGCCAAGTAGTCTCTAACAATATTCAAGAACTCCCAGCTCTCAAGATAGTACATGCAGCATCCTAATGTTGCTCGTGTAGTGCTTGCAGAACCCACCAGTGACAAGAGCTCCGTGGCGCCACCACCACTGCTGTGCTTTGCCTTCACAAGCCCCTCCGCTTAGTCAGAAAGTGAGGCAAGAAGTCATCGCGGGGTGCTATGACTAACTCACCCATTGCTCTGAAACGTTAGTCGAGTTCCCAGAGATCCACAGCGTGAAATTCCAACGTTGACTCTACAGGTGCTTGGACCTGAGTCAAGTACACATTGCCCTTCCTACTTTTAGGAAAGCCGTGTGTCACACCTCATGCAGTAAGCTGTTCTCCCAGATCAGACAAATGTCTTCCCTGCCCCAGTTTGAAGAAAAGGCAGCCCCTAAACCCAGGGAAGGCAACAAGTCATATGCTCCATGGATTGGGACCTTTATTCTGAGTACAGTGCCCATCTGCCTGAGACTCAAACTGAACACTGGAAAGCTATAAAAGTCAGCCCAGATAAAGCATTATTTTGCAGAAGAGCAGAGGAGTCAGCTTTTCTTCATAACACTACATGAAGCCAATAACTTATTCTTCATTACTTTGTGTCCTATTGCTTTCTAGGGAAGGGAAAAGCTACTCCCTTCTCTCTTTTAACTGTAAATCATTTTAACAACTTCCCAGTACATTTCTTTGTTAACAGAGGAGCTTGTGAATACACCTAACACAGCTTCTCAACCATGAATTTTTCTGCCAAGCGTTCAAGTACAAAAATGTTCTTAAATAAAAGTTTGTTAACAGTTCATTCTGATAAAGAACTAACACGAGTACTTTAAAGGAAACGGAGATCTAGCAGGAGGAAGGGGAGGAAGAGAGTTGTTTGTTTCAGTTGCAGGAAAAGATCAAAACGAAGACGTTCAGGTTGAAAAGAGAACATAAAAGATGACCACAAATTGGAATTTCCACTCCCTAAATGCTGCACAACTTAAGTCTTCATCCTTCAGGCTTGAAGTTTTCAAAGTTATCTTAAACTTCGATTCTTGGAGGGGTTTTCATGATTTATCTTTTCATCCTCTCTAAAAGAAAGGCTATTCTATTTCCTTCAGCTACAGGACCTCCTTATACAACTAGAGCTTTCCAATGCAGTGAAACTAAGACAATTCACAAAAAGCAGACCTAAAGGAACAGATGTACACCAGAATGCAAGAAAGTTACTACCCAGGCATTTCTCCACAAACACTTTAGAAAGATTTTGCATTGATAGCTTTTTTGTAGCCAGATAAGACAGACATACATGCAAATCCTTTCCTCCCCCGAAGTCTAGCAAACAGGATTTTAATCACCAGTGGAAAATAACTAGTAGTTAATAATGAACAATATTAGGAAAACGGGCGGCCCCCCCCCCCCCATTTCAGACATCTATACTAATAGAAACAAAGGATATCCTTTCTCTAAAAAACCTTTTCCTGCGGAGTCCCTTTTTCTTTAAGGCTATATGTCTAACTGTTTTGGCAGAGGATGGATGAACTGAATGCGTCTCCCTCAGTGAACTGAATGCCTCTTCTATCAAAAGATGTAATTATTCCTTTTAAAGCAGAGAACATATAAGCTGGCATCTCTTTGCACATGTTTTTCCTCCACTGAGCAAGAGCAAATATAAAAGAGACTAATTCTTGGCATTAAAGGAGGAAGTGCTACAAATAAGTATTGACTTTTGAAGTTAGAAGGACTGCTCTAACGGCCAGATTTTTCTCTTTTCCCCCTCCCTCTGATTAGGAGAGAATTTCTCAAGAACCACAAAAGCAAAGTGTACTTTAGACAATATGAAGGAGCCAATACCTGGTGTGGAAGGGCTGAAAGACAAGAGCAATCCCATTTTAAATAAGTCTGGGACACATTTCACCACTGCCATATGATGCAACTTCATTAAATTAAGAAGCTACACACACTTAAACTGGCAATGACCCCTTACCTTACAGAACAGTTTATTGTTCTCTCCACAACAGGTAAAGACTCTCAGTGCAGCAAGAGATACATTTTGATTGTTGAGTCAGTCTCACCTTACATATACCGCCTTATATGTTTAGCTTTGGTTTTCATTTGAAATAAGATATTTTCAGAGACCTTAACAGCACATTTGATTTACTTATTTATTTTTAACACTTCTTGGCAGAAGTATGTTAGATCTCTCCAGCAGCCACAACTACAAAGAAGTGGTAAATTCAGAGTTTACCAAATTAAACAATTCCTTACTACTCACGAGCCTGCAGTTCCTCTGTAGCAATTATAAGGAAGTTGCATCCCTTTGGGCAGCAAAGGTGAAATAACAGGAAAAGAGATTCTTTGTTGTGCCTGAATTTGAGAGTAGCAGTCACTTCCAAAGAGCTCACTTTGTCCAGATCATTAGTCTTCCCTAGTCTTCTCACCTGATTTCAACTCTGAATCTAACTCTCACCCAGCACAGTTTAAGCCCCTGTACTTTGGGAGAAAAAAAAAAAAAAAAAAAAAGCAGCAGCTTTTTATCCCTCCCCTCTGAGGAAGGCTGACTTCAAAGTTGTCACTTTGAAGATATCCACAAGTATATATTAGCAAAAATCAGTCCTGAAAGATGGAAAAAGGTACACAGCCTGATGGAAAGACATTTACAGCTACTCAAGTCATCCCCTGGCATAACATCTGAAGATACTAAAATAAAAGTGTGCTAGAAATAGATACTTCAAATCACTGCCTCCTTTATTCCGTGCAGGTGGGAGCTCTTCCAGAGGCCAGCACCAACTGATGGAGACTCGATTCTTAGTTCCCTGGCATCACATTATCCAACACTATTAGACTGAAGGGATGTATGAGATGGCATAGTGCACCTTACTGGGCTTCAAGGTGCCATGCTATCCTAGAAATGAGAGTCAGCATCCACAAGAAATTAACCTTTCTGAAAAGAAGAAACAAGCAGAAGTGTCTTACATGAAATTTTACTAGCCTTAATGAAAGGTTAGAGATTAGCACTAAAGCTAAACAAAAGCAGCGGTTTCTCCAGACCACCTTTATGCCCATTTTCCTAACAATGCACTATGTAACTATGTACATCACAGGTTTTGGAGCATGTCTGATTTGCTTCTTCCTACCTGTGTAAGAGAAGAAACAGAGGCTGACATAACCCCAAAGGTCCCACCCAATCAGCTCCCAACCACCACAATCAGCGTAAGCACGATACAAGGGCCTTTAATTTCCTACAGTCGCTTATGTCAGAGGCGAACTGCTCTACACTTTATTACACAGAAAAATGCAAGTGTACCTGTTGTGCATAAACAAACTCAGACTTTGATACTTTAGTTACATAAAATCTTTAGCACATACAAAATCACCACCCGGTCAATTATTCACTTATACGTGGACAGGTTTCTGCTCAAATCTCTAAGTCACACTGATCTACATAGATTTTCCTGCATATTTTAACATTTCCTCTTCTACTTTCTTTTGAAATTCTCAAGGCAGTCTGAGTACTAATTCCATCTCCTGCAACATACTCATGGACATTGTGTGTACATAAACAAGTATGTCTCTTTTTGCATTTATACCTCACTTCTCCCAGCACCCACCCTGGTTTACTTTGAAACTTGATGTCAGCTCCTATCACACCACTGAGCCTCCCCCACACACACACACCAAAAGAAAAGAAAAAGAAAAAAAGAAAAAGAAGGGGAAGAATCACAAGAGCAGCTAGATTTATGATAAGCTATAAACTACCCTGACCAAAGTCATATGATTGTAACAGTAGAAATTTTAATGTTTTTCTCCTGTTGGCTTAAGTTTTTACCAGCAATAAAACAAGATTTGGGAATTTCACTTAAAAAAAAAGTTGATGTTTAAAACCAAATCTTTGTATTTGGTTTTAAAATCAAAGCCCTGTGTTTGGAGGTACAGAAAAAGCTAGGCAAATTTAGCTTGGAAAAGCATGCTTTTCTTAAAAAATCTTAAAATACAACACACTGAGAATCTTACATGGCTTGGTCATATCCTTTTCCTTACTTTTGTCTTCAGTTACGAATCTCTTGTGGTATGAGTCACATCTCTCTAAAAGCATGCATACAGTAGTCAGCAGAATCCCCTGATCGTATTCATGCACCACAAAGAAAAACTCTTTTCAACTTTTTGGTTACTAAAGTTACCTTAAAAGTAGGGGGTCAAGGGTCATCAGAAACGATCCCGAGTCCATTAAAAGCAAATAGTAGTTTGAAATTAATGTAGTTATGAGATGTGGAAAGAGTATCTTACTGGAATGCTGATGTTCTAAATCCAGAGTCTCAAAAATAAGAGGGCTGAGCTGGCAAATGGCAGCCCTGCTGTAGCTGAAATGTACTATCTTGCTATATTTAAAGACAATACCTCAACAGTTAAGTATTAGAACATTTTAAGTGAGATAAATAAGCATAAGACACAGGCAAATATCCTTGGTTATTTAATCATCCTGAAAGCAGGGTGGAAGTGTGAGGGGGAGTTCAAAGGTCAAACTCTTCTTTCAGCTGCTTGCAAAGAAAAGAAAGCTTAGCCCATTTTACCTTGGGGAGGAGAAGGGGGGACAGGGCTGTTCTTTCCATATGCCAGTGGTAGTTGCACATTTCATAACACAGGAAAGAGGGAGTGTATTTACATATCCAGAGCATGGAATCCTTTACAAGGACAATGAATTCCATATCAAGATTCAGGTTAGAAAGAGTTAGGACAAAAAAAAGCCCCCAAGAACAAAGGGAAGTTAAAATTTACTTAATGTTTCCCTAGAGCTTCTTAGTTACAAAAATCTGAGAGTTTGTAATTAAGAGTTTATTGTAATCACTGTTTTGAAAGTCAAGGGAAACTCAGGGTCCCCTTTTGAAATTATTTCCCCTGATCACAGTAATAATTTAGCACTCTGTTCATATAAAATGTGATATTAATCTAGCAATCCCGTTCTACATGAAAGTATAGCAGTAAGGGGAAGGTACTTTCTGAAGGTTAGAAGTGCTCAAAAAGGAATTTTTGAATGTGATCTCATAAAAGAGGAAGCCAAAATGAAGTAACCTTTCATAAGACAGTCTGATAAAGGTGCTAAAGTTGATTAGCTTCCCCTTTCCAGCCCCTGTGCTAAATCTTGCTCCCCCCACCCCTACCAAAACAAAGGAAAAAAAAATATTCACTTAAAATGAAGGAAAAAACCCTCTAATCCAATGCCTGGAAGCCATTCTGTAAAGACTACTTAATACGAAACTTTGTTTACAAGATACAAATATAGTCCTTTTACCACATTCAAAACCAGAAAACATCCACTTATTTAAAGAAATCCTTTTTTCTATTTTGATCAGCAAGAACGTAGGTACTCATTTTAAATGTAAATCCAGCCCAATAGTGCCATATGAATGTTTTAAATTCATGTATGATATGCACTGTTTAAGAATGTTTAAACAAAGGAAGTAGGAAAACCCTCAAAATACACAGTAAAACTTAATGACTTTAATTTAAAAATATATATACTGATTGCAGCATGGTAAAATTATTCTCTTATGCTTACAGCCAGTCTTCAGAAAGGATAAGTGCAGGCAGTGTAGTAATTCGTCCCACTGGAAATTCTGTATAAAACATCTACCTAAAATAAACAAGGCTTCTCAGCAAGAATCGTCAGCTGCCATTAAGGACACACCTTAAAGTTCTTACCACACAGTAACTAAACAAGTACAAACTAGTGGGGACTGTTTGCTACTTTTGTCTGAAAAGTTAATGAGATCAATTCACTCCTTAGTATCAGATCTGAAGGCAGTTTTCTTAAAAACGCAAGAGACAAACAACCCCAAAACACGAATACCCAGGACTCAGCGCCTGATGTGTTATCAGAAATGCCTAAGGTTCTTGTAAACACGAATATAAATATTAACGTTTAAACCTGACACCACAGAATACTAGAAGGTAAAAATGCTTAACTGCTAGGAATACGAGTGCTCTGGTGCTGGCAGGCAGCTGTTGTTCCCCTGCCTTTTCTTTTGTTGTGCTTAATCTCATGTCAAGTCATTCAACCAACTCCAAAGCGATGAAGACATAATTGAACAACCTTAACTAAAAAACTGATCTACTGTTCTTAAATAGCCCGGTATATTGTTTAACGATGCACAAAGACTTACATATTTTAAAAGAATCTCCAGAATTTAAATCAGCAACTCCAGTGCCGGCAGAAGAGCTGCTGGCTGTAGGCCAAGCCAATCAATAATCCCTGTAATAACCGCGTTTCTGAAGTTATTTGCTTTTCATATTCATCACCCTAGCAAACTTAAAAGGCAGAACTTGAAAACTCACACTGATTGCAAGCAGGAGCCGAAAGAGAGAAAACCCGAATACAAGGAATTACAGTATTGCTCCGTTTCAAAAGTGTTGCAGAAAGATCAGTGATCACAAAGCCACATTCCTGCTACAGATCTTAAAATATTGACTCAGTTACAGAACTAGTTAAAGGGGAAGAAAAAAAAAAACGCCTCCTCCACCCTTTCCCCCCTGCCCTCCCCCTCTGCCAAAGAATGCTGCTTATCCTCCTGATTTAAAACCGTCCTTCTGTGTTATCCCAGGAAGCGCTTGAACATTGGGGTGGACATCCCGAATTAAAGTCTCAGCCGTGTTCCCAAACCCACAGGCAGTGGGAGCTCCTAGGAGCAATAAAACATGGCGTGAAAGCGCTCGCAAGCCATTGTCATAGCTCGGTGCTCCGATACCTTTGCAGACACAGAGCCAGCCCCCCCCCCAAGCAACGAGCATGTAAGCCCTGGTCAGCAAGTCAATGCCTGCTATTCAACTTGTAGTTAGGCGTTTTATTTCGGTGTCTTCCAGATCGTATCAGTCCTGCAGCTCAGGGCCTAATAAAATGTGAAGAATGATATGCTCGCTCTCTCGTTGCATCTGAAACTGCGTTATTTCCCGCTCTTCTTTTTCACACATTCTTACAAAAACTTCCCTTTTCACATACTTCTATAAGAAAACATTTCACTGCACCTACTTCGGTTCCTATTTCTATTTTCGATTTTCACTAGATGCTTCTGCTACTGCCTTCCCCTCAAACCCACTGGCTAGAAACTGATGGAGTTTTAAAGCTCTCAAGGTCATTTCAGAAAGAGGAAAAAAAAATGTTGCCTTAAAAAAAAAAAAAAATCTTTAAGCACACAAAAACCCTAAACTAAACCCTTTTCAGCTCCAAACGCCTTTCATCAGCAGATCAATAACACAGCATAAAGATTGTTGTTCACCGCCACTTCAAAACTATTACACTTCAATTCAGATACTTACTGGGAGTCACACAGCACGTTTATGGGATGGCTCATTAGAGTACACACACAGCTCACTCTGGCTGCAGGTTTTCTGTGTGGGAAACAAACAAACACCCACCCCCCCCCCACCCCCAGAAACAGAAAGTCCGGCGGGTATCACGGAGCAGGAGTGAAATTCAATCACCAGATATTCTAGAATTTTATTGTCCTCGCTTGGCAACGTCTTTGTTGTCTAAGAAGTCAGTTTGGGCTTATTTATTTATTTTCTAAACTTCCTATTCCTCTTCAACAACAACAAAAAAAAAAAAAAAAAAGGAGAAACACGATCCCTGAGAAATTAGGAGGAAGGGTTTTGCCTTTAGGAGAGGAAAACAAAAAAAAATGGCAAAAAGGATCGATAAACTTTTCATTAACCCCCCCATCCCCGGCCCCATGGGCCACTTACTCCAAATCCTTCCTCCAGGACCATCTCGGGCTCACAAAGAAGCGGGTGCCCCCTGCTCCCCCCGAGCCCGGAGGAGCCCCCAGAGCCCGGCCTCGGCGCTGGGAGAGCCCCGGGGAGGCAGGAAGGGAAGGGGCAGGGGCCGCAGCGGGACCTGCGGACACCTCCTGGCCGCGGGGGGCGCAGGGGGGAGGCGACCCCGGGCGGGCGAAGGAAGGAGCCGGGCACGGCGGGGAGGCACCGGAGGGAGGCTGGGAGGGAAGGAGAGAGGCTGGGAGGGAGGCAGGGAGGCTGGGAAGGGCTGCACTCGCCCCCCACCGCCCCCAGGGAGGGGCTCGTTACCTGCTGCTGCTCCGCCGCCTCTCACCTGCCCTTCCTCCTCCTCCTCCTCCTCCTCCTCCTCCTCAGCCCCCCCCCCCTCCACACACACACCCTCCAGGCTCCGGGACAGCCGCGAGGGGGCCCCCCCAGCCCCTCACAAAGCGGGGACCCCCCTGCAGAGGTGCTGCCCCCCACCACCACCACCACCACCTCCCTCCACCACAGGGGACCCGCCCCGCGGGGAAGGGGCTGCGGCTCCCCTCCCGTGAGCGGTTGAGTGGGGGGGGGGGGGGAACACAAGGGGATTGGGGGGGGGTCCGGACGGGAGCCCCCCCCCTCACTGCAGCCGACCCTCAGCCCTCCCTCACCTGCGCCTGAGCCGCCTCCCCGGCCGGCATCCTGAGGTGGGGGCAAGGAGGGACGGAGGGGAGCGGGGGCAGCCGCCCGCGGTGCCGCCGGAGCCCGAACTCGGCGGCGGTGCTGGCGCTCAGGGCACTGTTTGTAAACGGCTCCCGCCGCAGCTGTTGCCCGGGCAGCCCCCGGCCGATCGCTCCGCCCTCACGGCCGGCCCCGCCCCTCGCCTCCCTTCCCCTCCTTTCTCTTCTTCCCTTCCCCGCCTTCCCCCGGCCCGGGGCCGGCCGTGAGGAGCGGGGCGGCCCGGTGGTAGCTCTCCTCCTCCCCGCGGCTCCCTTGAGGGGCTGTTGGTCCCCGGAGCGCCGCCGGTGGCTGCCCCTGGTGTGGGGCCGAGCCAGCCTTTGTGGGGCACCGGGCCGGTGTGTGCGGGGGCCGCAATTCCGCCCCCGGGGCCCCATCGGCCGCCTCTTTGTAAATGTAAATCCGGCCATACGCCTCGGAACGGGCCGCCATCAGTGGGCTTTTGTGGGCCCCGGTGGGGCGAAGCGGCTTGGGCCGGCTCTGGTGGCACGCTGCTGGAGCCCTGGTGGCCTCCAACTGCTGCAGAGTAGTTCGCTTAATAAATACATACACGGAGAGTACAGTAGAGTGAAAAATAAAGAGTACAGTAAAGTGAATAATAAACGCGACCAGCGCGTGGAGGTATTGGCCATGAGGGGAAAAACAGAGAAAGATGGCAGTTTCTGTCAGCTCTCCTTATAGGTTGGCGAGCACTTGCTGCCTAAAATCAGGGAAAAAGCGTAGGCTTAAAAACAAACAAACACAAATTATTTCATATATTCTATGTATCTACAGTCATAAGCGCTCAGCTGTTCTGTCTGGCACAGTGTTACTTCTCTAAAGGTATGGGCACTAAAGTGGAATTAAACAAGCAGAGAAACAATTAGAGTTAAAAACTCTTCACTGTAAGAAGATTCACTATAATAGTTGAGTATTCATTGTAAGAGTTTTTAGGTATTCCAGCTGGAACCACGGAGCTTCTTAGGAGTTAAATTAAATCTGTAATACTGTTAGCGAAGTGCTTAATCTCTGCTAGACCTGAGGTTAGCACCTTCTTCAAGTAAATGGGATAAGAAAGAGGAGAGGTTTCCATGTGGCCTCTCCTGTTTTTCCCCCAAAGACACACGGAGACCTGTTAAAATCAGGTTAGTTCACATCAGTAGGTTGAGATCACACCCAGGAGCTTATTTGCTTCCACATAAAATCATCCTGACTGAATGGAGGATGTTTCTAAAATAACTGCAACTAAAAGTATATGTTTGTTTTGTTTTACATTAAAAACAAACAAACAAAGCTTTTCTCAAGCTGTTCTCCCAGACTGAAATGAGCTACAGTGCTCAGGCTGAAATTTAGGTCACTTATATGGCAAATAAAGATTAATCAAAAACATTACAAAATGTGGCAATATTACTTATGACACAATTCTGGAAGATGAATTATCTTTATTGACAAATGTGAATCTTACATCACACTAACTTGAAGTGGAATTATTTTAATGAAAAGAAGACCACAACCCATGAGGCCAAACTTTTAAAATTTCAATGCCTAAGACCTTCAGCTAGTCATAGAGGGAGGTGGCACACCCTTCCTAGTTTCCTGAAGGTTAAAAGATCTCTGGATCAGCTGTGTGAACTGAGACCATGGGGGTTGCCTTAGTCTGCTTCTTTACAAGTTATAAGTTGTTAGGTCTTGGTCCTCCTGATGATCGATACAGGAGGAAACCATTGCAGTGCTTGTTGCACAATGAGCATTTTTAGTTGTTGTTTTTAAGTGTGATTTTTACAGTATCATGTATCTGAGCAAGGTGCTTATACATGCATGCAAAATATTCCACTGTATTGCAAGAGCTTCACATTTCTTTGTAAGTTGCTGCACACTAATTTATACTATGTGACCAAACCTGATCCCACAAACACTCCCAGGTTTAAGCACGGGAGTGGGTCCCCACACTTCAGCGGGACTTGCCACGTATTGGCATTTATTTTGGTATCGATTTCCTGCAAATGGCAGCATGGCAAAAAGAACAAAGTAGAATCTCCCTGGAAATGGGCGTGAGCTACCAGGTTTGCTACCACCAGTGCTCTTAATCACATGTCCCTTGAAAATCATGACTGTTAAAATCGTAGTCTGGCTACTGTCTTCCCATTTCAGCATTTTAAATGTCCTTATATTGAAGACTTAACTTGAGTGCCTGCAAACTTTAAACAAAGAAACAAACAAAAGAACCCTTGTGCTTTGCTCTTAACAACTTAACTCTGTCACCTAAAAGACTCACTGAGTCATATTACAATATTTCTTGTTCTCGTGACATATCAACACCCATTGCTTCTCCTCCCCTTTTGTTTTTCACCCCTTTTTAAAAGAGCCTACTTTTGCAGGTGAAATATACTGGCCTCCTTAAAATCAAGGGGCGCTCCTCTGGAGCCAGGACTCTGGGTGACTGTAAACAGAATTTAACAGAGAACACAGAAGCTGTATGCTTTTTATCCACTGAGATAGGATACCACTGTGGAAAATATGGAATATATATATATAGAGAGAACCTCATACCTTAAAATTTTCCTTTTTTTTTTTTTTTTTTTTTTTTTCCTCAAATTGAATCATATAATATCACATTACATGACTGAAATGAAAACATCCTATATATTTTTACAGATTAGCCACAGTGACCCCCAAGATTTATGCTCATGGCACTGGAAATGTTTGATATGAGGCAAGGGGCAACTTGTAAAAATAAATCTTAGATTTTCTTCTCCCTCTGTTTGCCTTTGGTTGAGAACATTTGCTGCCTTTCTGGAGAAGCTTCAGCAATTGATGTATTATGCATGAAGTAAAAACTTTGACAACAAAAGCACAGGAAGGACCAACAGACCCGTGTTTACTATACTGCACTATATGTTACTACCTGATCTTGCAATATTAAACCTCACTCCAAACTAGACTTTGGAACCAGGCAGCAAGCCCAAAATTGTGATAATCTCCTCCATAAGAACAGAAAAAAATAAAATAACATTGCTGAAAGCTGAAATGTTTGGTTTCAGTCCCCAAACTCCTAATGTACATAAATTTGTGTTAAAGTTATTTTAAATTACATTATGTAAATTTACATTACCTTAAAAAAAATTGTAGTAAAAGTCTTGTAAACTGGTTCAAGCCCTGTTCTTCTGCACACTGCACATGGGAAAACATTGGCTGTCAGAGAGAGAACTAACACAGGGCTGCTCAAGCAACAGGAAGCCTTTAGCTAAGTTTAAGTCTTTCGAGGGTTAGCGTGGACGTTTGTCTGAAATAACTGATCTGAGCAGCACAGTGCCCGGGCTATACCTGGGAGCAGGGAATCAGCCAAGCTTCATGCTTTTGCATTGGGACTCTCTCATGTTAGATTCACATGTAGGCAGCTATTAAATCTGGACTGCTGTGTGGGTAGGGCACAAATGGGATTTCGGGGATCTGGGCTCAGTCCCAAGTCTGCCACAGACTTCCTGTGTGATCTTGGGCAAGTCTTCTCACAAGGCACACAAACTTGGGCAGGTTTTTTTGTTGTTTTGTTTTGGTTTTATTTTTAAAAGCCCTGGTTCTATCAGTCAAGTTATACAAAATTCTCCTTATGCTGGCATGAATAGATAAATAAAGTAAATACACAATGTTTTAGCTTTTAAGGAGATAAGCTTGAAACCACAATCGCAGCATAACTTAATGGCTCAAAGCTAGAGAACAAATTTGAGAAGGAAGTCCTTTGTAAAATTAGTTTGGGTGTCTGGGACATGTGTTAGGATATAAAATTGTACAGGATTCATTTCTGCACAACAAATTCTGTTTGTAAAATCAGGATCATTTTACTTTGCTTACAAAATTGCTCATAAATTGTTTGCAAGATAGCTGAGACTGAGACTAGAAAATAGACAGACTCTGATGAGAAAGCTTTATCAGTGTTCTGTGGCTTGTTTTTGAATTCCCCCTTCACACAAATTACGTCTTTCAGCATTATTTCAGCAACGACTAAAAGAAAATCCAATCGTGTCAGATGATTCTCATGTTCTTGCCTCTGCAGCAGCGCACACAGTAGTATGTTTACAGGAAACGCCTGCTGCAGGGGCAGTTTGGTAGTTAGGCATGGTCTCCAATTTGACTAACATGCTCACATGATTAGGTTTACTAAATGAAGACACAGATGAGGCAGTGATGAGAAAGCTGCAAGCAATCAGGTTCTTGCAACATCAGATAATCCATGGAGCAACTTTGTGCAGTAGCCGTGCACAAGGCGCCCCGCGCCCTCCCCCCCAAGAATGTGCCTTGCTCTTGCATTAGCAGCTATCTCCTCAACGCATATTCAGTTACCAGCCTCCCTCTGTCATCAGCAGCAGCTTGGGGTTTGTTTTGTTTTGTTTTTCCCCTCCCCTCTTTCCATTCTAGGCCAAAGTGCTGCATTCTTTAAAAACGCATTTTGGTAGGTATTTTTATACTCCACTAAAATGTGTAGGTCTAGTTACTTTATAAGCAGCACATTTAGCATAGAACAGTTTATTTTTATAACGTGAAAAAAACTGCAGGTTTTTTTTTTTTTTTTTTCTATCTCTATTTCATACATCCTGTGTGTATAAACTCATAGATTTCAAGTCCTGTGAGGCATGCTGACAGTACAGCTATTAAAGATTTTCTATTTGACCTTGATTTTGTTTTGTTTTCACTGAGTATGAACTTTAACAGACTTGAAACATGGCATGCCTTTTCTTTCCATTTATCACAGTACACATAGTGTAGGAGAAGACATGTAAACAGAAGCTTGTTCGATAGCACGTAGATTTCTATAAATAAATAAATAAATCGCTTTCTCCAAGCTCATTTTGCTCAACCTACAGTTTTGTTTCTGTACTTTGTTCTGCAAATGGATCCTTTTCTAAGCAACAGCACACTACGATATGGCTGGTTTCTGTTCTTTTAACTCACAGGATAAGAGATCTTTGGGATCTTACTGTCATTTATTCGAGTGCATACAAATTTGTTGATAGTGTATAGAACAGTAGTAATGAAAGTAGCAGTTGCTGCTATGGTGCTAGTATGAGAATAAAGATTTGCACAGAGAAGTAATACCTTTCATTGGAGGAATGCAGTCGGAAGAGAGGAGGGCTTTCAGGCACACCAGCTCTTCCTCAGGACTGAAAACAGAAGCAAACTTCAAGCATGCACACATTTGTACTGTGCAGTGAATGAAGACAAAATATATATTTAAAAAAAAAAAAAAAAAAAAAAGCTGCTTGCAAAGATAAACTAAAGATCCTGGTGTTGTACATTCTGCCCCAAATGTGCTTAGTAATCAGGACCGGAGGCCCTAAACTTTTGTTTTAACTTTCCAAATTGTCCTCCCTGCTATCACCTGCCCTTTACTCTGAATATCAAGGGGCAGATCTAGAGACTGGCTGTTAATCCTCTCTCTTCCTTGATTAGTTTTGGCTTTCAGTCTTCTCACTCTCAGTTTATAAACTACTTCTTTCCACTGCACGGGCTATGGCAAATTAAGAATGCAGTCACCATGCTAATTAGCATCTAACACCATTTGTCAAATAATAATAATAATAATAAAAGGTTAATATTAAAAGCCTAGCTCTGAGCAGGATCCTTACATGTATAGAGGAAGGTACACACTGAACTGGTTCTAAAATTGAAGCCTAAATGCATTGTTTTGATGTGATGATATGCTTAATTTTGTATTTGTAAATACAACGTTCTTCCCTCCAAGTATTCACACTTGCTACAGAATAAGTTGATGTACAGCAAAAGCCCAGATCTTACAGAGATCACAAGTCTGAAGAGCTTTGCAGCCGCGTTTCACTTCTGACACCTGTGCAGTGCTGTAAATGTAATTCAAATGTCACCTTTTTCTTCACTTCTTCTTTTGAGGGTTGTCTTCCGTTTTGTCTTCCATTAAAAGCCTTCTCTTTGTTTTGTTCTTAAACAAATGGAATGGAAATTTCAGGCGGACCAATAATATTATTTACAACATGTTTCAATACACATTATGTATCACCAAAATACTGGAAGTAGCACACCCGAGTTTCTCAAGAGGCTTCCAAACTGCAGGAGACACCTCCTGGGGAATGCCCTCCTGTTCCATATTTCACATGCACCCAAGGGCTGACGGGAGGGGGGTCACTGCTGCCTGGACCTGGATGTGAAGGCAGAGCCCTGGGTACTGAACCATGGGCAAGGACACAAAATCACCTGCCTTAGGACAGCAGTAATGGAGGGACTGAAGACCACATGTACGTAATTATTCCTTTGTCAGATTGCCCCAGACTCTGAGAGATGCCATGTGACTGGTTAAATTAATTTTTGCACAAGTTCTTTTCCAAACTATTTACCTTAGGGTATGTCCTCTCCTTCAGCGGTAGTGCTATTACAGCACCTAAAAGACTGAATTGCAGGGCAGAGAGAACGGGATACAACAACCGATTTTGTGGATCTGTTAAAGACTTCCAGGGTTAAAAATAATAATTGACTCTCATAAGCCAAAACTGCTGATATGTTAATAATGGATGATGGGATTCTTGCACATGTGTTTATTAATTTATAAACACTGCACAGCCTCTGAATGAAAGGTGTTCTATAAATAGGGAGCTAATATTGATCACTCCTGAAGCTGTATTACCATTCTGGGATGGCTGCAG
>NC_048912.1:8939773-9029184 GCF_011077185.1 Oxyura jamaicensis
CCAACTTGATCACAAAGAATTCCCTGAGCACACTCTCTTGTTATCATTACTTGTTTCTTCCTACAGTTGCACCTTCATCAACACTTCCTCCTTGTATCAGAAATGCAGGAAGAAAACTCGGAGGCTTCTTAGCGTTTTGAATGCCATAGGGCTGGTATGACAAAAATGCGCATATGAAAGCTTATAAAAAAAAAAGGACGAGCGATTGTTTGAAACGGGGTATTTGCATGACAGTTGACAAAGGCCTGGTATGTTGCCAGATCTCACTGGTTTCTAATGCTAGTTAATGGGAACAAGTATTCCTTGATCTGAGCAGAGATAGCTGCCTCAAACGCTCTTGCCGACCAGCAGTGACTGTGCTTCCCCATTTTGAGAATCAGTGCTCAGACACCACGATATTGCTTTACTTCAAAACGCATTCGCCTTTTTTTTTTTTTTTTTTTTTTTTCCCTTTCACAACTGCCCGGTAACCCGATCGCTTTCCCTGCATTTGTTCTGTTTGTTTGATTTACATTTTTCTGCTTCCCTGTTCTTGCAGAAGTGACGTTCTTGCAACTGTGCAGGAGCGGGCAGGCGCTGCGCAAACAGGTGATGAACATTTGCCATCGATGCTCTGGGCTGAAGGGGGAGGGGGAAGAGAAAAACACTCCCCAGATCTAAGACGCTTTCAAGTAACTTTCAAAAAAATCAAGCCCCAAGTGCCGTCTCCTTGCACAGATTCCCCAGCTTCTGCCACGCTGACTTGCGCCAAAATTCCCCAAACAATCCCCGAAGGGAAGTTTTGTCAATGCACTGCCAATGCTCGACTCGCAGGCAGGCAACTCTTGAGAGCCAGCCAGGGGGAGAAAACCTGCCAAGTGCAGTACATGTAAGGAAGAGCTGAGTGCCTGCTTACCTGCAGTGCCTTCCCCACCATGTCTCACTCCCAGGAGGACGAGGGAGCAGGGGCTCAGCCCCAGCCTCACACAGAACCTGGGCAGATGTGCATGGGCCAGAGCTTCAGCTGGCCCCTATGGGCCACGTGCTATTGCTTTAATGGTGCTGCAATCATTTCCAGCAGCTGTGACCTCCCCACAGCACTTCAGCATGCTTATGAGTTTTGCTTTTATTTTTATTTTAATTAACCCGTTATCATTCTGCGAGAACTGATCCTCCAGTGCAGGGCAGATTCTGTGCTCAGCCCTTGGACGGCTGCCCCCAGTTTCAACGAGCATGACTCCCACTCCCGGGTGGAAATTCAGAGGTCAACACTGGGGCTTTGCTACAGTGCAAGTGTTGGGTGTGGGACAGAGTAATAGCTTCCCTGTGGGCTGTTTGTGTCAGGATATTTTTCAGGGTAAATCATCAGAGTTTGATTCATTATTGCCATTATTACACTAGTTCCTGTACTTTTCTTCCTCATAATAAATTCTACTAAATAGCGAAGTTTTTGAGAGAAGTGTTGTTTTTGTTTTTTGTTTGTTTGTTTTAGTAAATTTACATAATTGGTCTTTTTCTACAGTTAAAAATCCTGTTTTCAAATGATGCTGTGAAGCCTCACAGGAGCACATGCAACTGAGAACATTTCAAACTTCACCTACTGACATCAGAGAAAAATGACAGTGACTTGTTCTGTGGAAACAAACGCTAAACCTAAACCATCAGAAATGAAATGGCAATTAGAATTGAAATGTAAACCTTTCCGTTTATTCAAGATGGTATTACTGCAGATCAGGTAGGAAAAAAAAAAAAAAAAAATACATGGACTTTTTCATAATATAAGAGTGTTCTTCCAAAATTGTAGGATACTATAGTTTTAGAATAACAAAGTTGCTATTAACCCAGTCTGGGAGAACACAGTTTCTGTGAGTAAGAAAGGTGTTCAGTTTAGACTATATATGATAATTGGAAACTACATTTACATGCATACTTACAGGAAAAGAGAACTGTTTGGCTGAAGTACAGTGCATTAGTTCCTGATGTTGAGGAGAAGCAGAGCCCTCTCTCAGGTCTCCTAATACTAGCTTTTGGTGCTGACAAAATCCTTGCCCAACAGATGCAACCATAGCTTTATCAAGGACTTCTGGTGACAATATAAACCATGAGAGTGAAAAAATGCTTCCTGCTTCAAACTTCCTGCTTCTTCTGCAGGAACAGCACAGACCAGTTTGTTTCATGCGCTGTGTCTTTCTCAGGCTCTATGGTGAATTCAAACCCTTAAAGCAGCACACAGAAGTTTAAAAAATGAGTAAAGTGGTAACACTGTACAGTGTCCTTTGGTGCTATATGTGTGCAGTTAGATAAATACCTTTCATAAATGTTGAAGGGCAATAGTAAATAAGGTCATTGTACAAAGTGTAAGAAATCACAGAAATCTATTCTGCTGCATTAGATGCCAAAATGGCTTTAGACTTCGTTATTGAAGGTGGGTTTTCAAGAGAAATTAAGCAACTTGACAGAGTATTGCAAATGTGCATGAAGCTGGATGTGTGCTTTAGGCATGTAATTATTTTAATTCATGTATGTACAACAGATAATTGTACATGGAAAGAGCTAATTGCACACATTTTCATTTCCTTTTACCTGTGCAGACACTTGGGAGAAACTGGAAGATCTCTCTATGAATGTGTGCCCTCTTCATGTCCTACCTGCACCAACACCAACAGGACCTCAGGTCCTGCATCCTGCTATGGATCCCAGTACCAAACTGTCTCAGAATTAAGGAGACGGTACAGATAGATAGATAGATTGATAGACAGATAGATAGATAGACAGATAGATAGATATAGATATAGATAGATGATATAGATGATATCTATCTATATCTATCTATCTATCTATCTATCTATCTATCTATCTATCTATCTATCAGATGCTGTATATAGATGGTGTATCTATACAGACAGTAGAGCTCCCAGTGCCCCTGGCCATGGGGGTGTGGGGCGCGCCCCCGTTCCCCCCCCCCCCCCCCCCCCCCCCCCCCCGGTGCCCTGAGGGAGCTCAGCCTCACTGCAGCCCTCCTGCAGCCCTCCTCTAGCCCGACTCCTCTGCAGACTTGGTTTCTGTGCTGCCCCTTATTCTGTTACTTCTTCGACCTGTGCACAAAGGCAAAGAGAAGAAAGGAAACACAGGATGTGTCTTTCTGGTTTCGTCAAGAGGATATATATAATTTTTTTTTAGAAGTTGCAGTGAATATAGATAGACAAGGGAAAGAGCAAGCATACATATGTGCCATGAGATACAGGAATATCTCAATAGGCATTTTACTATACTCCCAATTTCTCTACCCCTAGCAACATGCTGACAAATCAAGAACTGCCATCCTATATACAGTACTCCAGCTGTCAGCCTTAAGTCTCCTTGCCAGAGTACAGCCTTTCCTTTGTTTCAGCTTTGAAAATAAAATCACAATTTGTAAAATAAAGGGAAAAGAATTCTTTTCTAAGGCAGGGAAGTCACTAATCCTTTCTCTCATGCAGATATTTTAAAGGTTCATAAATGCATTAACTACTCTGAACAAGAAGCCATGTACTGAATGATAATGGCTTTGTAGTAATAGTGTGCCCTGTATTTAGTATAATAATGACCAGTTACATAAAGTCAACAGACTCTCTCTACTACCCCAGGCACCTATTACTTAATTATATAAATATTTTCATTGATTTTAATTATTTTTAGTAAGGAACATTTGTCATCTGAGCAGCCTTTCTTTCTACTTCCTCATTTTTCAAAGGAGGAAAAAGATTTTTTAATGATATCAGTGACTATATGCATTTTTTGAAGCTAGCTGAGAGGGCTGTGCACTGTGTTAATGTCCTAGGCTTTCATGCCATGCATCTTAGAAACAGGAATAGGTCAAAAGTAAAGTGAGTTTTGTGGGGCTTTTAAAAATTGCTTTGTGTGGGAGTGAGTGACTTACAGAGGCACAACCCGACCTGCATAGGTGGCACAAGTCTCTCTTACAACAGTCTGCAATTTAATTAAAAGTCACAGTTGGCCACAAGAACAACAGAACCACTGAAGCGTACTCATACTTTACAAACGGGGTAGGCATCTCCATACCCATTTTATAGATGAAGAAACTGCAGCTTAGAGATGCAGCATTTTCCCCGAGATTCTACAAGCCTGGAACACAGCCACTGAAGTGAGTGTATAAATCCCTTAAAGAGTACCTTAGGATACCCATATGATATCTAATGAACCAAAACCATGAACTCTAATTAGCCAAAGGAAAAGAATAGAAATGTACAATACGGTAGGATTATCTGGGGTTGCTCTTATGCTTAGATATTTCCAAGCATATCCTTTTTTGTCACCAACTAGATGAAGAAAGTAAATTTTGTCCTCTTTGTTCAAGAAAAAAATTAAGGCGTGGCTTTGCCCCTCATCTGGGATTCCTGCTTAAAAGAGCAGCCCAGTTGGAATTTCTGTGCAGTAGCATCAGACGAATTTTCATACTTCCCCAATTCCAAGGATCTGTATAGTGAATGTGTAGATTGTGTACTGCTTTTCTCGGAAATGTTGGATTTATTGAGCATGCAATATATATTTGATTCACACATGTGCAGTAAGTTTGATTCATCCCGGATACATCAGGTTTATTCTACATGCCATTACATAGCACATGTGCACATATTTCTGTCCAGGAAATCCCAGACAGAAGTGTAGCAGCCCCAGATTAGCTCTTCATAACCAGGGAAGAAGTGAGTGGATTAGGGACCTGCTGGCTGTGAGGAATATATTGACTCTCGGCTTTGGAGACAATACTCATCATCCCCAGTGCAAAATCCCAAGGGGAAATATGGGAAATTTCCATATCTGCAATGTTAACAAGTCGGCTTCATTTCCCCCAATTCATTGCTGTAGGTTTCTTAGGATTGAAACTACCCAAACTGCCCTCCATGCCATGATATTCAGGAAGGGCCAGGCAGGCTCTGTTTGACTGGGGAAAGGGTGCACAGCGTAACAGGGAGCACAGCCTGAGCCACTGCCATCACAGGCAGGGGAGCTTAATCCAAGCTTTTTAGTTTTTGGGTTTGGTTTTAAAAAAAAAACAAAAACAAACAAACAAACAAAAAAAAACAACAAAACAACAACAACAACAACAACAAAACAGGAATCCTAATTATATGGAATATTAGTGACTCACCTGGGAATCTCATTTTTTGCAAGTCAAAGACAATTAGGAAAAGTCCATGATTAAAAATAAATAAATCCCTGAAACTGCTTCTTTAGCTTGCAGGAGCAACTCATTTGTAACACAAAAACAGGACAAAAATAGCACTTAATATTTTCAAAGTCTACAAGAAGTGTCTTGAACTGAAATATGTGTTAATCTAAGAGAAAAGCCGGTTTACATAATAATTGTATCCCAATGAAATGAATAAATTCAACTATTACAAATATAATATAATGCAGGGAAATACAAAATAAGCTAAACTGTGCTACAAAAAGCAGAAATTCCTTAGGGAAAATCGTTGCCCCAAGACTGAAGTTGAAATGAATTCCTAGAACCTTAAATGATAATTTTAAAAATGCTTCACTGCAGATTTATTTTGAATATCGCATCTTGTCAACAGACAAAGGGTGAGCAACACCAAAGTGCTGTGCTAAATGCACTCATACTAATCAAGGTCAGATGTCTCCATAAACTGCGAAGTGTTCAGATGCACTGGATTGCACTGGCTCACTTGTAGAATTTTCTTTCCCTGTATCTTTTAATTTGCTAAATGATTTGAAATAAACCACACCACCTACGTTCAATTAGTTTTATAAATCAAAGGTGACAATTCTTTAGTAACCTGTATTATTTCCCAGCACGGCAAGCTAGAAAAAATGCAGACAAATTTATTTATTGACCTGTTGTGTTTTGCAAGGACAGCCAATGTTATATTGATCCAGCTATCAAAAATACTGTAGCGGGGGCAATAACATCCAAGTGCCAGTGTCTCCGCATGCTCTCTCTGTACTCTGCCTCCCCTGTGATATCCCCCATCTCTTACGAATATGCAAATGCACCCATCCCCCAGTCCTCGCACCCACCCTGCTCTTGCTTGCTTAACCTTATTGTTAGAAATTAAACCAAGGAGAGACCTTCACATTTAGTTGGCGTATAGTTTTGCTTCTTTCATCAGAAGCGATCATCAGTAAGTGCTGTCGCAACTTTAATTATATCTTCAGTAACTGTTCCCCACCCCCAGCACTTTCTGTAAACCTTCCTTTGTATCACCCAGGAATCTGATCCTGCAATCCTTCATGTGAAACCTCTATTGAAGTCAATCGGGTTGGCTCCCAATTTCCTTAGGTCTCACTCCTGTAACATATGTATCGAAGGCACGGGGCTCTCCTTTTTGATGCTTAAAAGTATGAATGTGCAGAAGTCTTTGTGAGATCAGCACTTCCAGGTTTAGTTCATGATAAAATGGAAAAAAATAAATGGAGACTTTGGTATTTGACCTACTGGCATACCTCACTTGACAATCACTCATGAGTTGGGGTGACAAGGTCACGTTCCTTATTCTTTATTCATTTAACCATTTTATAATTATAAGAAGCAGTGGAAAGCAAGCAATCTCCACAGCTAATAATATTCCTAGACCCCAGGGTACAGGTCTGTAAAATGGAGGAAACAATGGGGAAAAGTTAAAAATTGTTTTCCACAATTAATTACCATAATGTAAAGAAGAAAAAAAAATGAATGTTCATTTACATTTCTAGTAAAACCCTGAACACAGTAGTCAGATAAAAAGATAGAGAAGACATTGAAAATAGGCCTGGAATATGATTATACAATTGATGCTCTTTTTTCCCATGTGCATTTTTATGCAAATATTGCTAGTTTCACCACCTCCAATGATCCTTAATTCCCACTGAAGCCTGTGAGAGCTGAAGGTCTTCATCGTCACACAATTATTTTATATATTAAAACACGACTGAGGACAGGAGGTTAGGCTTTCATAATTGCAGTGTGTGGCTGGTGCTCCGCATGCATATTTTTATATTGCAGTGACAAAGGCCACAAGTCAAGAAATCACTTTCTCACATGCTCAAATCCATCCTTCATCATGACCACATTTAAGTGCATGACCAAATTTAAGTATTACCTTGTGCGTGTTGTTAACCACATGCTTAAGTGTGGGCTCAAATAGGGATGCATTCCTGAATCTAAATCAATCAATCAAAATAGCTGCAGGTGAAAATTCTTCATACATGCTTTCTGTGCATGTAATGAAATATGCATGGTCATACAAGTACAGACCTGTATTGCCTCTTCTTTCAGAAAAAAAAAAAAAGGAAAAAAAAAAAAGAAAAAAAAAGTATTTAGTTTTATGTGCGATGCAGTTTAAAATCTGCCTCTGGAAAGTCAGGATATTTTTCTGAATGTTCTGCTGATAACATGTTTAATGTCAGAACGAAGGCTAGCAATCAAAAAATAAACAACAGCATTTAAAAAAAAAAATATATAGTTTTTGTGCTTTAAACTCAGATGGCATTAGAGAACATTTCCTTATATAGCCTGTCTCGGATTAATATGTAAATTTTTAAAAGTAAAATGTTTGTAGAACCTTGTAGTTAGAAAATAAACTTTAAAATGGTGACATGAGCTACATGCTGGGTACACAGATGGATAATATTTTGTTTTTCTTTCTGAAAGTCTTTTGTCTTAAAGCTAGTGTGAAAATCTAGAAGAGGGCCCCACATGATTGATCACCACAAGCATCAGAAGGAAATGATTCACCACAACACTGTAACTGAAACTGCTTCAACACCTGATTGCAAACTTCACACTAGGGGACTAATTAACTGCTTTACCTGCTCAAAGATTTCGGTAATGCACAGGACACCTCGGCTAGTATAATTCCAGCTGTGAATACCTACTGATCTGGCTCATTATTACCGGTGGAAATGTACATGGCATTAAGAAGTGCAAGGAACAGTTAAAAAAAAAAATATATATATATATAATGATAATAAGACATTACATTATAATTTTTACTCTGTGAAGACATTGTTTCAAAACAGAGTAACCATAACAGGACTTCACTATATGCTTAAAGTGTGTACATATTATTATTATTATTATTTTTATTATTATTTTTTTTGGTCTGACGATAAGACTGCTTTCACTTTCAGGGTTTCCCTACTTTTTCCATGAACTTTGGACCTTCAGGTATTATATTAACATTTTATAACATTTTCAGAATTGACAATATTAAGAACATAAGAGTCATATTGTCTGAATTTAGATATAAAACAGTACATGAAATAGCACCAGTTACCCATGCGCTGTGCTCATAACTAAGCCAATGTCTCAGCAGATTTATCATCAGAAATACAAGTTTACAGTTTGCAAATGGAGATAATGTATTCCTAGCAAAGCATTTATACATAATGATTAGAAATAATGGAAGAAAGGCTGGCTATGTGTAGATTGTTTTTGTTTGTTTGTTGTTGTTGTTGTTGTTGTTTCTTTAAGGGAAAAAAAGAAAATTTCTATTACTATTATTATTATTTTTGCTTGCCAATAGTTATGTAACTGCAAATTAATGTACTACAACATGGATTTCTATATTCAGTGACCAGCAATTCGTTATCCCTTTTTTTATTATTATTTTATTTTTAACCACATAGACTGTATCGGTTCTTCTGACAAATAAAATCTTTCTTCCCTTTCCCCTCTTCTCCTGTATTCCTCAGACGATTTAAATTAATATATATATATATATATTTTCAATATTTTCAAATATGGTTTCAGGGGAGTAATAAAGACATGCAATTAAAAAAAAAAAAAAAAAAAAAAAAAAAAGAAAAAAGAGTCCTAAAATTTGGAAGAGTGTAGAATTAATTGGCAATAGCAGAGAATCCTTTGTTCTCATTTTCTAAATGATTCAGATAGTTTGTCTTGATGAGCTGAAGAAATTGGTTAGCTCTTCAGGAAAGCAACATAAAAAGCTGTAAGTGCAGTGTCACCGTGACATCAATTTGATGCTCCTAAAAATAACCATGCCCAAATCTGCATTACATTCACAGGTCTCACCAAGAGCAAAGTTCATTAAGCACCGATATTAACAGCTACGCTTCTTACTCATCAGATTTTATATTATTTTTACCTTAAAAGCCTGCTAATTCTGTGTATAGACAAGACTTTAATGAATTATGTTAGTATATCTCTGAGGGAAGATTTGGGTAAACGATTTCTTTTAATCTGTCTCATAAAACAATGGTGCATACAGATCCCATCATCCTGGCGTCTCTTCAGGATTTACAAAACCAGAAAGTGGTCATTCACACACGTGCAGCTGTGACAGGCCTCCCCTTCACTTTCTGCACATGCCTTTCTTATCTCCACATTAAAAAGTATGGAAAATGGCTGGCATAAAGAGCGCAGGAATGAGTCAATACACAGCTGCAAGATTTAAACACACGATGACCAGCAATCTATCAGCCTCACTGAAGTAAATTACATAGTGCCTTACAAATTTGACCCAAACTGCCGACTTCTGAAGATGTTTCCTGATAGGCATGCATATGCATATTTTCAATGTAAATGAGAATTTGAGGGCTAAAACAAGGTTTGTTGAGTATTTTGTCTTGTGAATTTACAGCAACCCTGAGCTCAGTAGCAAACTGCTAATTTCTTGCTTAGCAAATTCATTTTATGTATGGAGACAGTTGGCAATTTCATCTCTGCATGTTTCCAATATTAATCAGATACTTCCTGTTCAGTGTTTCATCAGGAAAGGCAACATGTGCATCAAAGGTAAAAATTCTCCAAATTTCTCTGGCAGTCACGCTAAAGATTTTGGGTCACACTTTCTGGTTATCTATAATCAGACACTAAATTACTGCTTGTGTTACCTCTAATCTGGCAAAATAAAATATATAAAAGAAATAAATTGAAAAACATCTAGTTCCTATTAAAACATCACAGCCTTAAGAAATGAAATTCTCCTTCCTTTCGCTATAGAGCGGGGAGGAAATATTTCCTAAGCTACCCTGGCCGATCAAACAGGCAGAAGCAAAACTTTGTCCTGACAACAGCTCCAGAGGTGGCGATTGAATCAGCGCATCCTCCTGGGCTGCCTTCCCCAGGCACCCACCGAGCGCCAGGGCTGCCAGCCACGCTGATGGTTTCGGGTGGAGAAACTCGTGCGGCTGGAGCCGCCAGGTTCACAGGTCAGAGCCATCAATAGGTGACAATTTTCAATCAGAAACAGTCTGTGTTGGATTCACGTGCTATTGTTTTTCACTAGGAGGCCTTACTGCTATTATTGCATAAATGTTATGAGTCAGATTTAAAAAAAAACAAAACACAACATGAAATCCAACAGCTTAGTAGTTAAAAAAATAGAAAGAACTGTTAAGAAAACAGGATACCTTGGCAAAAAGCTTTCTGAAAAGCTCATGTGATCATTTTTCAGAATGTGTTTTTCCCTTTTTGAAAGGAAAAAATATTTTTAATAGCCATGCAGCTACTAAAAAAAAAAAAAAAAAAAAGAAAAAAGTTTCACAAAAGTTACTAAGTATTATTCCTCCTTAATAAATTTCAAGTAGTGAAACGTGCAGATCCACAGAACAAAAACTGCTCACTGCTCTGATTTGACCTTTACTGAGATTACAGGGATAAGGGCACAAATCAGGCACAGTGTCAACACTACAAGTGACTTTCAGTGCCGGTTTCCCTGGGAGTTTTTAATGGACTTACTCTCATTTGAGGGTTCCAAAGGCAGTCTATAAATTCTGTGGTTACCAACCCTGGAGTGATATGAAATAGGTTTTGGGTTTCTCACCTGTACAGAATGGGTCACAGAAATAAGCACCAGAAGAAGCCCCTAAATTTGAAATGAACACCAGGAAGCCCCAGGAAGAGGCCAGGTGAGCAGACAGGCAGAGAGAATCATGCCACACATAAAATGGGAAGGGGGCTGCACAGAGAGAGAGGACATGGGGGATTTTGGTACCACACTAACAGCTCACAGCCAAGTGGGGCAACACCAGGAGCAGGCCGGAAGAAGGGCACACTGGTGTCCCCATGTCCCCATGCCTGGGTGTCCCCACGCCACCATCTCCACAGCCCCAGCCCCATCCTCTGTCCCCTGTCCCAGTGCCCTCCTCACACCAGGCGGGTTGAAAGCAGCAGCTGAGGTCCCTCCTGTGAGGATAATGCCCCATCACTGAGCAGCAACACTTTGGCCTCTTTATTCAGACCACCAGATCATCCTTCTTGCCCCCTCTGTGCTCCCCAGCCACCTTTAGTGCTTTCTCCCCAGCTGGCTCTCTGGGATGGGTGGCTTTACACAAACCAGCAGGCACGGCCACAGAGTGTGTGTTTACATAGACACGTCTCATGACAAAGCAACACTTTACACTTTGCAGATATTGGGCTAACTCTACAACTCACTTGTTTTTTACAGCCAGTCAAACTCTGAGCAACAGTGACATAAATATAAGCAAAACCTAATGAGTTTTACAAAACCGTGATTTTTTCATTGAGGTAAGTGCAGCCACTGCCAGAGTCAAATGCAGCAGCTCGTAAATAACACGCAAAAATTCAGTACAATAGCAGAGGAAATGTTAGGTGAATGCAACGTAATTTGTCAGTTATGTACTAATGGAGGTTGGGCTGTAACATGTTCTGGCTTCTCTGCCTGTGTCTGAACAAGCATTTTTGTGTTGTACATGTCCTCCTGTCTAGAATTATTGTATGCTGCAATGAATGTAGAGAATGACCACAGGAAAATTCAAAAGAGAAAATAGGAAAAAGGAAACCACAAATGGGCACTACTGTGTATCCAAACGTTGTTCCAAATATACACAGACAAGATGAACAAAAATAGATCAAAACTGAAGATGGAGCAAATAGATGTGAAATTATTTGTGCTGCTTAGCTGATAGGTAAGGCAAGGTCAATCAGTTTTTTTCATGATTTATGAATAAGCAAACAGAATAATTTTATCAGTCCATTTCTCATATGAATATTTTATTGTTACTAATGTTTAACCATGATTACTAGGACTTAAACACTCAACATTCCCCAAATCAGAACTAAAGCATTTCAAAAGGATGTGAGGAATTAGCATTCCCTATTTATTTTGGAGGAAATTATCTAGCATGAGATATAATTTACCCCAAATGAGAAAATGAATCAGTGGCATAGTTAGAAATCATTTCCTTGATGGGGAAATGTCTATAATAGGCTATATACATACTGTCCAGTTATGTTTCCAAATTATAATTATGCATGCTTCTTAGCCATAGCATTAATAATACGGATTAATAGTCTACACATGTATATGACCTCCACCCAAGAATCTCAGCACACATTATGAAGGATTCACTTATTAGGATTATAATTAAATTTCATATATGCAGAAACTGAAGATGCAAAGAACTGATGAAATTGAGTCATATGGAAATCAGTGGCTGAGTTAGCAATAGAAGTCAGGTCTCTCAATTCTCAGAGCAAATTTTCTGGCATAAAATGTTAAATATTTTGTACACAATTTTTTGAATACTTTTGTTGCAGAACTGTTTGTACATACCTTTATTTTATAAACACTAATTCAAAGAAGTGATGTTTTGCATAGTGTGTCAACTCTAGCAATGTCAGCAGGACTAGCAATGTTGTATTTTGAGGTGGTTTTGTTTGTGCGTTGTTTTTTTTTTAATTCAGTTCTGGGAGACAGAAATGTTCTCTTTTGTCTCCATGAGAACCATAAGTACTTTCTCGTAGTTATTTCTTTATTTCTTTTAGGCTTTCTGAATTAAAGCTTGAAAACATGAACTGGGATTACATAAACTCTCAGAAATCACAAACAAATGAAACGGACACATGACTTTAAAACTTAAGGTTTTGAAAAGTCAGTCCTATGATATTGGATTTTATTTCTAATGCTGTTGTTTGGCAACCCAGTCTGGGTAGTATTATACAACCGAAGCAGCTAGGCAGGAACATTTTAAATGTTTCCACTTGCGTTTTGTCAGTTACAGAGTCAGCAGGTGTAGGTTGTAAGCAGAGAAGAAACTCATCTGTTTGAAACTCACGTTTTCAGAATATTTGGTTAGGTAATCAAAGGCTGAGCCCCTTCCTTAGAACAGGCAGACACACATACAATTTCAAGCTGCTTGGATTAGAGGTATTACATATTTTTTTCCCCTCTCCAAATATAATTATCAACTGGAAACATGAATGCAACAAAACAGCCTATACAGATAAATTCACATTGCCTTTTTTTTTTTTTTTTTTTTTTTTTTTTTTTTATTTTCTGCTATCATTTATAGATCAGTATATTTGTATTAACTGCTTTTGAATTCTGTTTTCCTCCTCTGCAACATGCTCTGTTGACTTCAGAGTGAAATGAACTCAAGTGCTTCTAGGTGACACATTAGTAGCAACTGAGGCTGTTTTAGGTTATCCATAATAAAATTTGTACGTACTTATGTAGATGAGTATATACACATTTGATCTTGGATGCATACTGCAAACTGATTTAGTAAAATAGCATTTGATCAAGGTTTATGAGTGAATTGTAAAATTCCAATTGACTTCAGCGAGGTTTGGATTGCACCCATATTATTCCAGGAATGAGAAACCTCACTGGCAAGGCCAAACCTAAGAGCTACTGCCCAACTTAAATAGGAGGGTAAGCACCCAGAGGGGACATACAACTAAGCATGGCCTTAGTGAAGCACAATCCAGGGTTGTTATGAGAACAAGTAGAGATAAAAACCAATCATGATAGGTATACTCAAGGAGAAATAAAACAGCTTCTAGCCACCAGGGCCACCTGGAGCTCTTGTTCAAGGGAAGCTGCGAGGTGACTCAGAAGAGCCACCACATCACTTATGCTAAACAGGGACAAGGCCTTTGCCAGTTACCCAGGCATAGACTTTCACTCCTCCTATATATCAGAGCTCCTCTCTTATAGGGAGGTTTCAGCCCACTGTAATTAGATTCCACAGATTTAATCCCCTGGGAATGTAGCAATTACCATATACCTGACAAGTGCTAAATGCTGCATTCCGAGGGGATTATCACCTCTGGCTGAACAGAGAAAAAAGGGGAGGGGAAGAGAAATTTCCACTTCCCCATGGGGTGGGGAGTATGATGAAAACTGCCTGATCTGCTGCAGCTGCTGGCCCACTGTAGGGCAGGAGGAGGGAGCAGGTCATCCAGGAGAAGGCATTCCTGAAAAGGACCAGACAAAATGTTTATCTGTAATAAAAAGAATAGGGGTAATGCTGCACACGTGGGTGACTCTTCTCTGGTTTTGTGGTGCTTGCTCCAGCTGGTGTGTGTTTATAGAGGGATTCTTATTAATACTGCTATTACACAGAGCAAATACACCGCAGAGTAAGTGAGATTAAGACAATTGGTCTAATAGACTTCAGAAATAAGTGAGATTAAATGAAATGAACAAAATATAATATTGGTGAAGAAGAGGCATTTGCGCAGTGGTTTTGCACCCTGTGATAAACAATGTGCTGCAGCTTGTTAAAAAGCATAGTTTGTATAAAGCGTCTCTCATTCTATTGCATTATCTTATCTCAGTTATTTACAAGATTCACAGTGATGTTGTGAGAGCATAACTCATTGTCAAACTACTTGGGATCATCAGATAAAAGGCATAATTTAACGGCACGATAATAGGCAGTAACAATAGATGTAGCATTTATATATGCCAACGTTCACTTGGGCTGATTATGAAGTGTTCTCTGCTGGTGCAAACAACGTTGCTCCCAGTGGGGCAACCCTGGGCCAGATCCCACCACAGGTAGAGGTCATCAAAGTGAGATAATTTGATCTGGTTATGAAGTGAACACCTTGCTGTTGCAAAAACTCTGGGGCTCTAAGGAGCAGAGCAAGGTAGGACCAGCTTTGTGTTTTGTGTCGATGACAACACCTTGTCCCTCAGAGCGTGCTGTACGCTGCCTTGCTGAACTACTTACGCTTCCTGCCACACCTCGCAGCAAGCCGGAGTATAAAGAAATCGCCTGCCATGCAGCCACACTGCTGCAGCGACAGCAGCAACCCCCTCCCCAAGAGGCACTACCAGGCTCTTTTATTTTCCTAGAAGCAAAAAAGTACTGCTCTATTTAAATATATAACATTAAATACAAAGAATATATATGTGTATTCATTACTGTGGAGTAGCAAGAAAAATAAATAAATAAATAAATAAAAGCAAAACCCTTTAAGCACTTGGGAAAGTCCTTCAGATCAGAGGGAGAGCAGCTGCTGGCAGCCTGGTAGAGGGTGAAGAGGAGAACCATTGCTGGTTGTGAAACCATGCTCGTACTACTTCCTTTTATCACGCGGTTATTCAGTCATATCATTCTACTAAGGTTTTAACACAGGTGTAATAAATCTGTAGTGGTATTAAAACATCCGTATGGCACCGCATGTGGACCCCTTGGAGGTGGAGGCCCAGCAGCAGCTGACACCAGAACGGCTCACGGCTGCCTGGTTTTGAGAGGGCCTGGCTTGGCCAGGAAGGCCAGCAAGAGCCAAGGGAGCATGCAGATCTCACTCAGCTGCTGCCAAGCAGGAGCTGCACTGGCAGCAATATTGGGAAAACCATCACGCTTTTATGCTATATGGGAGAAAATCCACCTCATCATACACAGATGCATATATGCCAAGAGCATATATGGATGATGAAATGGTATTTTGATGACCTCAGGGTAGTAAGCCAAGCCTTTTGTTGGTCTTTTGTGAAGGTGAAGGTCACCTATGTGTCTTTTTAATGCAGGCTAGGACCATAAACGGTTTGTAATAGGACACCATCTGCATTTTTCATCACGTACAAATCCATTGTATGACTGAAATAAATCTAGTGCAGGGCGTGGTGTTTCTCCATTTCCTAACTCATTAGCAAGACTTTTAAGACTACTCCTGTCTTTCAGTAGTGTGGTAAACCTGTTTAAACAAACAAAAAGAAAATACTTATTAATTGGCTAATAATAACACGTCACATGGATTTCTTGAAAATCTCACCTACTAGCACAAATCCCTTGATAGCAACAGCAGTGTGTGCTTCTAGTTCTTGGAGCTCTTCTGAAAATTAGATTCGGAGGTGCTAATACAATTTCTATTAATTTTCCCAGTGACCCCTCCCTGTTCCGTATGTGCTGAGACAGAACCTGCTAATTCTTATCTGTCAGAACCTTACACCAAGTCCCTCTGCTCAGGACCAGGCATTGATAAGGCACAAAGGAAGGAATGGGATGCAAAACCGTCTGTTTGACTGCACCGGTGTCAGACCGAAGGGAGGGCACAGCCATGCCGCCCCACCCCAGGAGAGATGAGGTGTTGACATTTCTGCTGTCAGTATTGTTCCTACCCCTTGTAGGCACCCAGTAACAGCCAGAATAGCAGGCCAAGTCATTTGGAGCCTTCCTCTCCTCAATCTAATTCCACCCCTAATTGTGAGAAAAGCATCCTGGCCTTGGCCAAACTGTGGTCCCACAATCTGGGATCAACACATTTTAGGGTGGCCTATGCCACTGTGCAGCTCTGAGACAATTTTTGTCCTTTTGAACCCTCAAGATCATTCCAGAGCAGAAGCCTGAGGGTCACCTGAAAGGGCACAGCCCCCACCAGCAGGGTATGTTGGCCCTATCTGCCCTTTTTAAAGCTCTGCTTTGTCTCTAACTGCATGTGAAATCTTGTCCCTGTTGAAATCAGTCTTGAACCTTCCACTGACTTTAATAAAGCGAGGATTCACTTCTTGGCTAAGAAAAAAAAAAAAAAAAAAAAAAAGTAGGAAGAGCCTATTGACAAGTTAATCCTCTCAGTGGCTCTGGGCTGACATTAAAACTGTTGCAACCAAACCCAACCAGCTAATGACACCAAGTTAAAAACCTGTTCCTGTCTTTGCAAGCTGTCACAGGGCTTTGTCTTCAGATGGGGGGGAGAAACTCTATGCTCTGCAAGTGAATGAGACACGTTCATGTGATCAGAACGATCAGAGCATGCAAAATAAATTAGAGCAAAACATACACTGAGGTCAAAACAACATAAAAATGAAAGCGTATTCATGTTCCTCATTTGCTTGACTCATTGAATATATTATTATGTACATGCCTGAACCAGACTGGCGTTATTTGCCTTACATACTACAGAGTTGAATATAATTACCTATACTGTTCCAATCAGCACCTGTTCTACAGTAATTCTGAATTAGTGCATTAGCCAAAGCACCAAAGAGATGAGCAAGAATGTGAGCTGAAAACTAGTTGCTTCTAATTGTCATGAAAACAAATGTCAAAAGAACATGTGTTTCTACTTAGCTAACTCTGCTTATGAGGTTTGAAGCTGTTTTGTGTTAGTTTCTACCATTTAAATTAAATGTTTTGTCTCTAACATACTTGATGTGGCTTTAAGAAGCTGTGCTTCCCCCCCATCCCCCTTATGAATCTTAATGTTTGGCTGGATTTGTTTGTAGCATCAGACAAAAGACTCTGGCAGGCTGAGCCGGAGTGACATAGATTTTATGTTGAAACAAAGCAAAGCTAAAAAAAAATCAATTAGAGGTCATTAAAAACCAAACTTTTCAATGAAAGAAATACTGTAATGGAATAGTAATACTTCGGGGTTTAGGAGTTCTTTTAATTCCTGAAAGAGCTATTTTGCAGCGCCCCTCCTCCACTTCATCTCTGTGAATCTGCTGTGTTGCAGAATGAGTCAGCTCTGGAATATCCAAACTCCACAGCTGTGCATTAGCATTTGGGAAGAGTATCAGTGTGAGTTCATATTTTACATGTGGAATCAGTGACGCTAGTTTTCAAGCCATGGAGAAAGAATGGTTCAACACATAGCATGTACAGATACAGCGCTCGCCCCTCAGCAGAGCTAACTTTCCAAGGAGACTTTTCTACATATTTCCATGGGACAACAATATGGCCAATCATGTCTGTCAAACAAATATAGCAGGGGCTATTAAAAGATTTTCTGTACACAACATTCTAGTGTTTGATGTCTTAAAAAAGTGGATGTCTGCTTTTTTTTTTTTCTTTCTTTTTTTTTTTTTTTTTCTTTTTTTCTTTCTTTTCTCCTATTACTAATTCCTTGAGGCCATCTCATTACCAAAGGAACACTGCATCTTTGTTTCTTAAGGAATGGAAGATCAACTTCAGTTCTTTCCATAATAAATGTGTTATTAGAAAAGAAAAATACATGCCACTAATCACAGCACTTCACTGGAGCTTGGCAGTGGAGTTACGTAGCCACGTTAAATCAGCAGTTCCCAGGGAGCAGATTGTGACCCTGCTGGGTTCATGACCTGGAAGTGCAGAAGGAAATGGACACACAAGCCCAAAGGAATCACAAGCTGAAAGCTTGGAAGCTGCCGTTTTGCATAAACCCCCTAGTAACGACAAGTACACTTTGTGTTTCAAGGAGAATTCCCTCACCAGCACAGACCCGGGAATGTGAACAAGCCCGTGAATAGTGCCAGGTCTGTGGGAAAGGAAGAGGATACAGGAGCCAGCAGGGGAGCCGGAAAACCCATCCTGTGACAGTGGTGGCCCAGGGCTCCCTCCCAGGCAGGGGGACAGAGATGACATCCCCGCAGCTGGGTCGTGGTGCGGGGCACCCTGGCCGGGGCTGTCCCTGTGGGAGCCACGCTGCTGCTGGCCCCGGTCAGCCCTGGGCAGCCCATGCGTTGGCCCAGCCACGTGCGGGGCTTGCGGGCAAGGAAGGAAGAAAGATGCTCAAATGTCCAGTGCACATCTGGGCTGCATCTGTCCCTGCTCACAGAAGCACATTTTTAAAATTTAGGCTCACAGAAATGACTGCATTTATGAAAGCTGTGTTGTGCCCACAGGGGCACAAGTTCTCTTTCATGTGCTGATGGGCTGAGCTTTTCTTAGGGGTTTCAAAGTAGATCGTCATACTGGCATGAACTGATGCTGCACTTACTGGATAACTGTTGATTTACTTCACTGAAGAGTATGGCAAATTTATTTTTAAGTATATATCATAAGGCCCCCAAATATATTAATATCTACATTATTGCATTTGGGAGAGATGCCAGGAACCAGCAGTGAATTGGCGGAGTACTCACAGCAAACACAGTTTTTCATGTCAGTTTGATCAACAGAAATATTGGGGGACAAACACCCCTCAAACAGGTACAGTTGCATTTTGCACATGAGGGGATAGAGCAATCTCAATAGAAGTCCAGTCGTTATGTCAGGGGATAATTTTCTCGAAGACTGCCCTATAGCCCCCTTCCTTTAAGGACAGAAACCATTTTGGCCTGATACATTTATTCTGCTGAACTGGAGATTTTAGCTTAGCTAAAGGAATTTCATACCTTTAATTTGAACCTTTGTATGTGTTCATTGGTGTAGTGCAAAACCAAATACAAAACATTTCATTTACTGGATAACCACACTGTAAACATGTTTTGCCTGGATTGTGATGGATGATAAGATCTACTCGCAAAATTATTTACAACAGGATGCCCAGTGAGTAATTCTTGAAGTAAAACCTGTAACATCACACACACAACCAGAGTAAGACAATTCTTAAGCTAATAAATTTGACACATTATTTTAAAGAATGGCATATGAAAAGGGAAGACTTGGTGTCTGAGGACACAGAAAAGTTGCCTTCTATTAAATTACACAGGTGAGAGCAGCAATTTTCTGTATACCTTAGATAGCATGAGTAATTCTGCAAGTGTCAGCTGGATTTATTGAGATTTACAGAGAATATATTTGTCTTACAAAGGGAAGGGCATTTAACTTACACATCTAATTTTTCACAAGGGTTTGGAAGCCATTTTAAAAGTTGAATAAGTATCTCTTTAGTCTTTTTCCAGACTCTTCTTTTTATACTCCTCCTCCCTCCTTAAATTTGGCGCTTATCCCAAAATGCACACCATGTTCAAGAGAGGGAAAACTCTAACCCTGTATAATTTGAATAAATGAGCTCTACATATATTGCCACTTTTAGTTCAAATTATGCAAAAATCCAAGATAAGTGAGGCTGAGCATAAAAGCCCCTTGGTGTGTAATTATAAATACTAAAATGGCTTACTTTTCCAAAACAAGAAGCTTTTTTTTTTTTTTTTAATTTGCATACTCTGATGACTTTTGACCTGCAATAAAAATGCAACACAAGTTGGTAAGTGACTGAGTCAGAACAGGACCTTCTGTTTGCATCATTCCTCCTGCCTTCTGGAGTTTCAGTCTTTAGCAATTTGCTTAGATTTACAGTCATCTACTGAGCAGCTACAGTGTGTAACCAAAAGGTCTTGTCTTTAAACATGTAAACTGTTAGATCAAAATTCTTGGGCTTCAGGATATGCAGAAAATCCATGGGTCAAATTATAGATAATAAGTATGAATTGAGCCCTGAGATCCTTCTGGCCTGAATACGTTTTTCAAGCACAGCTGTAATAAACAAGCAGGATGCCTCCTGCAGCACTTGGCTTCCAGATGTATGCCCAGTGCAGTATCTCTTTGGGGACCAAGCTCACTTACAGCTCTGATGAGTAGTGTAAGGAAAGAGAAAACAATACATGCATAACTTCAGGACTAAAGATTTTACTCAGCTTTGGTTCAAGCTAATTCATATTCTCTTCTATTTCTGTTTCTCTTCTAATTTCTTAACTGTATGGACTGTCGTTAGAGAAACTGGACTCCGATATTTCAGTGTTTCAGGGTAGTTGAGTGAGGTACCGGCTTTTCTAGTTATCAGTCTTCACCAACAAAAATGCTCAAACCTGTATATCTTCAAAGCATCATACAGCTGTTCATAACTTCTATAGGCATTAAGCTGGAAAATACTTTGAAGATCAGACCCCAGTTCTTTTTGCCTGAGAGCACCCCTACACTTGGCTTTACTACGCGGATGAACAAGGAGGGCAGCCTGAGCTTTACAGATCAGGCCATTGCTCCCACCCAGCAGCCACACACCTGAGTGCCTGTTGATTCCTGAACCACTGTGGTGTTCAGGAGATGTTTTAAGGAAAATCATATTTTCTAAGGAAAATAGCCTGGTAAATGCATTAATCAGAGGTGAAGTGGGTGGTAAAGACCTGGAGGCAACTGTATTTTCTCTCTTCATATTAAAAAGAAACAGCAGTGGTGTGGGGATCACAGCTATTGCAGAACTGGCTCACATCTCCCTGTTCTGTAACCATCTCACTAGTTTCAACACATTTACCCAACTCCTGACACATTTACCCGCATTAGTGCTGAAATATGAAGGCAACAGGTAACATAAAAACTAAATGGCCAGTTTTCCCTGCCTTTCTCCAGTCTCTCCCTTTTTATTTTAGCAAGCATATAGCTCTGGCTACTGACCTCAGTGGGACCTTTGCAATAGTAAAAGCCCCCCTGTGCCCAAAGGTACTAGCACTGGGTCTGGTTCCAGTTCAAATAAAAAAGAATATAGAAAAACCTCTAGTTCCACCAGACCCTGGGAACCACTGAAACGAAGCAGGGAAGGGGACATGGTTCTATGACGGTAGCTGATCACTTCCTAGCATATTTTTAGTCCAGCCATTGATTCAATACTGCTTCAATCCCAACAAGATCATTTGGCTAGCCCAGACTGAATTTAGCTTTTGGCCCACAGAATTGTTCCAGCTGACCTCCCCAAAGCAGCTGCAAGGACCCTCAGAGCCATTCGTGGCCATCGACAAGCCACTGTGCAAGGAGCCAGAGGTCCTGATGTGGGTCTATGTCCTGGACAAGCCCTTGAATACCCCTCTGATGTGTCTGAGCCCTCAGAAAATGGGTGATGCATGGCACAAAGCTGGGAGCCTGCTGTGCTCCATGGCCAGGTGGGCATCAGCTTTCTGCGCAGAAAAGTACGAATGAGGCAAAAGGCAGCATTTGGTGTACTTAGATGCAAGATCAGATTCCTTGATAAGGCAAGATTAATATGGAACAAGCCTAGAAACTGTTGGACTAATCCTATTTCTCGTTCATTTTCACAACTACTGAAGGGGACAAGTGGATCCTCCATTTAAATGAGTTAACTGAAGTCTGGCAGCATGTTGTTACAAGGCACGTAATTTACAAGAGCAATATGTATTTTAGATCACATCTTCATTCCACATTGAATGGTAATATATGAGTACCTTTCTGTGGAAATTTTGTGTCTTTTAAAATGTCTGTTAATTTAACTTCTACTGTTATACATTATGGTTGTTGTCTGGTCTGCCAGTACACTAGTTTCAATCTCTGTATTCTAATTTTAACTGATTATAAATGAGTGGGAAAGTGCAAGTCCTCCACTTGAAATTCAAAAGAAAATAAATGGATTTTTTATGGCCTGAAGAATCTATTCATTACTAAATCATTTATCTTTGCAGAAGGAGTGCCTATCTTCAATATGCTTTTCTATTTCCCTAATTTTGTTTCTCAGTAAGCACACAGTGCTTACAAATAAAGCTCCATTGCACTTCCACTGATAGGCTTTGCTTTTGAAAGACCAAATAAGGCTATAATTAACAATATTAAACAAATATCAAAGGTTGTATGTAAGGCATGGACACGGCTGCGTCTTCCCCAAAAGTGAAACTTGGATGAAATTGTAAAACAACACTGTATACTCCTGGGATTACCAAAGGCATATTGCACCAACGGGAAGCAGAGCAGAGATACACATGACCTTTAAACAGACTAGCTTGTTCTTTTTGGCTTACTTCAAAGATTTCTTAAGGGGACGAGAGAGAGTCATTAAGAAGAAGGGAAGGGAGGAGAAGCATTCAGATTGTTTAAATTGCTTTTCCTTAATTCCAAATTGTCTTTCTCTAGTGAATCCTAACTTTATTACTTATATTGCATTTCAGGCACCGCAATTACATTCTTACCTTGAACAAAGAATGAACTTTGGACAGTATTTTGAAGGGTTTACAAATAAAGTAAACAGTTCTGCTGCATAAAAATATGCATCTGAGGCAGAACTTCCTTATTCCCAGATTAGACAGATTCATGTAATTTACTTTGTAAGATTATTCAGCTGCTATTTGAAAATATTTCTTTTCTGTTTGTGATAAATACAAAGCTAAAATTTGCATAGAAACCCCACACATAATTGTTAAACTTTTGTGATTCTGTTAAAGTTACAGAGAATACTGCCTTTACCAGTTCATATATTAAATATTGGCTTTCAGTTTCAACTTGAATTGCTGTCTTTGTTCAGACTGGACTATCTCCAGATAGGTTATCTAGTTTAGTTATTACTGCATTGTTCAAGTGGTGTTTAACTGTATGTTTTACATTCAAGTGTAGGAAATTTGGGGGGGGGGGGGGGTTCGAAATTTTAAACTTCACTTATAAAAAAAAAAAAAAAAAAAAAAAACAACAACTCCTCAGAACATTTTACATATCAGGGTTAAAAATTAACAAATCAGAATGTTGGACTTTTAACTCAGTAGTCAGAGCCAATGTAAGGTTCAGATATATTTTAACTACAAGATTGAAAATTTATGTGAAAATATAATAGCCACTTCCAGACGTAACACTTCAAAGATTTATTATAGTTGAATTATTTCCTATTGCAAGCACTGGTGAGATATCTGTTACCTTCATATCTGCAGATACTATATGTAGCTAACAGAGCCAATGTGGTCTACAAGGCGGGATTTGCAAACACTTGCAAAGAAAGTTTGCTTTTTACATTCAGTGTTTGTGTCCCATTTGATTTGCTATTTGTGAGCGCTGTCATGAATGTGTTTTTATTAGCAGAGAAGTTTGGAGATGGGGAGAGAGAGTGGCTCTGTCCATAACTGAACCCTACCAAGTAATTTGGTTATTTACTATTTATAGTACTTTCACATTCCAATTATCCAGTTAGGATGAAAAAATAAAATAAAACAATTAAAAAAAATAAAAATAAATAAAAAGGCATGTCATATGACCTAGGTCTTAGGGGACCAATTGTACATGCCAAATAATGAACACTGAAGGGAAAAGCTGAGGAACAATTCGTTGGTTGAATTTGGTTTGAATAAATAGTTGGTTAATGTCTAGATGGTGATTGGGTTCTGCATCTGCATATGACCAGAGGAAAGAAGCGAGAACAGCACTCTTCTGTAATGCACCCTCTGGGAGCAGAGGCAGAGTACTAAACAACCTACTGCGTTATGTTTTAATGTGCTCTATCTGTATTAGTCAAAACAATTGGGGATGCCATTCACAAGTGTTCAGAAGTCAGGACATCCTTTATCCTCACACACCCAGCTGGCTTAGAAGTCCTAAGTTTCTTAGAAAATACAACCATTATTAATTTGTTTTTAAGCTGTTTAGCTGTACATAAATCTCAATTTTAACTTCCTCTGAAATAACAAATACATATAACTTTTTTTTTTTCTTCTTCTTTTAAGGAGTTTAAAATTTATACTTAATCTCTGATAGACTCTGATAGATGGAACTTGGAAAAATAAAATAAAATAAAAATCCAGGAATTTATTAAGCATTGCAAAACTGACAGGTGGAGAGCACCTCCCAGCAGCTTCCCTCAGCCTCTGCCAGGACTGAGCTGAGTGCTTGCTTAGCCATGTGCCACTGCAGGTCAGCATGATTATTATCTGTATGTTACAAGATGAGCAAACTGAGTCACTGAGTTAAGATCAGAACACAGCAACTTTGGCTTATTGCTGTATCTGCAGTCTCCTAGACTAGACTATTAGTCTATAATTACATATATAAATAATATTAGACTTCGACACATATCAAAATCACCTCTAGACTTCCTGCTTGGACCTGGATGTGAATTTTACAGTTTGTCCTTATTCTTGTATCAAGCTAAAAGAAAACCCTGTGCCTTATGACACGAAAGGTCCAAGTGATGAAACTCTTTTGCTGCATCCCAGACTTCTCCAAAATGTGCTGAGTTCCTTTTCCAGACATTTTTCAGAGCCAGACTTTTGCAGAAATTAGCCTTTGATTTGACAGCGACAGGTACTGTGAGAAAATCAGAGGAGGGCACAGGGTTTTAGGGCACTGCTAAACCTCACAGTTCAAGTAGTTTATACATGTGGCAGAAATAATCGTATGGTGTGCAGAGGGCAAGGGAGAATATTGGCCCACATTAAGGTTATTTTTAGGCATATTAAAACCTGGTCGTCTGCCACCAAAATTAGTGGGAGACTTGTACTGTGTGCCCCACTGCGCTCAGAGATGAAAAGAGGCTTTGGGGCTGCTTCAAAAAGGTCCACCCTTCCTCCCTCCCCCAAGTCATAATTAGGTCTCTCTCTTTCTCTTTCCTCCAGTTGTGGTTGTTCCCAAATTTGCTGACCTCATGCAATTCCTAATTTGACAAGCTGGCTTTTTTTGGCTATTTTTGTCATAACAAGTTCAAAACAGAACAGCCTGTCTTTAGAAGCCTCCATTCATAGGAACGTTGGGATATTTCACGCAACACTACACCACAGCAGAGGAAACTCAGCTTTGTCTCCATGACAAAATAAATGCTTGCAAAGACAGCAAAACAACAGGAGGGGAAGCTGCTTTCTCTTTGTTCCAAATAATTTTGCCAAAAGCGCAAAAAAATAAAGAAATAAAAAAAAAAATAAAGCACCTTAAGAAAAACAGAAGATGAACTTGTTAATAACAGATAAGTTACTGGCCTTGCATTTCAGCAGAAAACAAAGATTCTTGGAAGCCACTTATTTATATAGCTAAAATATTTCCTCCTAAACAAATGTACTGTTTAAGAGTCAACCATTCAATAGCAGGAATTACTAGAATGCTGATATGGAGTTTGTTGTTTTTTTTAAGTGGAAAGTGTTGTTTGCTTTGGAATTTGTTTTGAAGGGATTTTTTTGGAACAACAAGAGCTGACTGACGTCCTGATTTTTTCTGCTTTTGCTTTGTTTGGCTTCACTAATATACTTGTTTCACTTATTTAACACTCATCCTTTTTCCTACGTTAGTTGCTTGGTGACTGGTGTTACTTTCCTTGTAGCTCAGAGTTCGACAGGATTTTTACTCCTACCCTAATAAAGACAAAAAAAAAAAAAAAAATAGAAAATACGTGGGAACCCATTTGCATCTTCCTTCTCTCCCTCCTCGTATATGAAAATTAGTCAAAAGACTTGAACCAGCCAACAAACTTCATGGCAGGAGACACAGCCTTGCTGGGGCAAGGGCTACCTGGGAAATGTCATTTTCTTGCTAAAATGTACTGGAAAAAAAACTGCAGATCATATTAAGGCAAAGACTTAGCTGACTAAAAGAAACTGCATCCATCTTACTGCCCTTTGTCAGCATGCAGACGTCACTGATGAGTCAGGAACTAGAACAGCTATAGTAGCAAAAATCAGCAGTTGTAACAACAAAAACTTACAGTAACAACTTAGCCTTGTTTCGAGTTATACTAGCTCTGTAGGAAGGAAAAAAAACAATGCATGACCAGTGCTCAGTGCCTTTACCCCACTGCCGTTGTCCCTGGAAGCCTCTAATAGCAGTACAAGCAAATCACACCGATAAACTGCTATGCTTATGCTGGCACAAAAGCTGTATGTGGAGCAGACCTGATCCCATCAAAGTCAATATATATGCTAATTGACAAAATACTTAGTAGGATCTTCAGGATAGAGGTAGCTTCTGGGAACCTGGAAAGCAATGTTTGAACCTAGCAGGGAAAATAGTGCCTGTGAAGTTCATTTCCATTGCCCCTGCTGGCTCTCATACAGCCTGTGGCCCATTGTTCAGCTCTGCTATGAGTAACTCTAAATTACATCTGTGGTTCTGGTCCCAGGTTTAGGCTGTCTTTTTAAAATTATTCCCAGAACATCTGAAGGGAGTGCACTTTATCTAGTCAAAAAAAATATAAAATAATAATAATAATAAAAAAGGCAAGCTTAATGCAGGCAATACTTTTACTATCAGCTCTTAAGCTACTGCATCTAGTGGCCCTGCTAATCTTCTGGGGGAAACCAGCCACCGATACACCCAGAAATGCAACATCTTTGATTGTTTTCCATTACTGAGAGAGCAGACCATGGGACTTTATGTATTGGAGTTGTACTGCTAAAGATCATGGATGGCATGATATGAAACCACAGCAAACCTGAAACCACAACATTTCCCTTTAACAAATAGCACAGGATCTGCTGGATGGCCCTGAAGTTTCCATGGGAATTTTATTGGAACTAAACAGGATGATTCATGTGAAGAAAAATGCAGTTTTCTCTCATATAGCATCTCTTTTCATGCATTTTTTGTAGGAAGAATTTATCTAATTTAACACTGGCAAGCAAGAGTATTTGGACCTTGTTACTGCTTATGTTCTGGCTCTATTTTCTTCCCCTTATCCACTTGTACAAAAGATAAGAACAATAAACAAAAAATAGACCACAGAAGAGGAATGCTGTATTTATCTTGCCACTTAAGTAATACCAATCTGCTGTAATTAAATGATCAATGAACAAAGGGCTGGTTGCATCTATGCAGCAGTGCAAACCCAAATCAGTTCTGTATTGTGTTTTGACATTGAAATCATGCCCGGTTTCTGTTCAATTTCTTCTAGTAAAATGAACAGATTTTTCTATTATTTCTAGTCTGCCTAGATTCACTTGTGATTCTTTTTTCTTTAATTCCAAAATGTATTTTACAGTTTTGCGAGTCTGTAAACTGAGTATAATGCAACCCACTGGTGTCACAAAGCCACAAAATAAGACACTAAATCCTCTGAAATAAATTTCAGAATATTATAGTATTCTATTGTTATAACAGCAGGCTTCTCTCGCTGTTTCTTCTGACATTGTTCCAGACCCTGCCAAAACTCATAAATCAGAGGCCATAAGAGCTCTGAAGCTCACTGAAACTGTGGTATGTTTTTTTCTTTGTTTTGTTTTTCTGCTCCCAAGGAAAACATTTCATTAATGTTTTTAACAAATATAATGTATAATTTAATGGCTGATCCTTTGTTATTCAGTCTCAGACCTGGACCTACTTCTAGCAATCCAGCTTATTTCCATAAGCCAGAATTACAGGTCTGGCCTCTTGGAACATACCTAAAACCTGAGAGCAGTTTGTAACAAGCAGATAGCTTAATCAGAAGCTTTATGACCTTTTGAATGCAACATAAGATGCATCTGCTTGACTGGAAGGGTTTTTAACTGTTTTGCTTGTTTGTTTGTTTTTCCTTTACTATAGCTGCTAGCATCCTGCTCTAAAAGCAGTCATGCAACTATAAGACAATGGTGGAAGCTGGCACAGGAAAGAACTGAGCTTAGAGGTGGGACTGCTGTGGATATACATTTTAGCTAGCTAGCCCAAGTAAATAGCACATCTAAGGCAGCGGAAAATTCAGAGAATTTACCAGTCTGTATGTAGGACCACTATGGACACTTATTTAGGAGCTTTCACATCACACCTCCCAGCTGCAGGGTAGAGAATATCCCTAACTGTTAGCATAAATTCACATGAAACTTCCTGTTTCTTGGCAAAATATCTGTTTCGAGTCATGTTTTCCTAGAATGTTTTGATTTTCTGTTTGAAAGTTATTTACTAAAGTGTTTTGGAAAACTTGCATGAAAAAAAAAAAAAAAAAAGATTTTTGTCAAATGATCACAATCTGCAGCTTTTGATATTTGAAATGTAGTTATCAGTTATTTTGCTAGATTACCATTTTATCAAAAATGACGTGGTCGTTGGTGACTTTAGGAGCCAGGGGATAGCTGAATACTTTCAGATTCCCTGGATAATTTAAAACAAGTCGAGCTCTCATAGCAGGGCAGCTGGAAAGCATGACCCACTGAGGTTCAAGATACAAAAGATCTCAGATTTTAAATATCCATTATTTTAAGGCATTCATATGATTCTGCAGGGTCCAATGCACCAATTTTTAATCCCTGAGGTCTCCAGTGCTAGAACAAAGTCACCTAAAATCTTTCCTGTTTGCCATCTGAAAGCCTCATCCAAAGTCCACTAAAACTGAAAGGGACTGATTTTGTTAACTTTTTCAGACTTTGGGGTAGGATTAGAATCCCAAATATACACGAAAGTTTCAGTGCCATAGGAGAAATCCTGTCCCTTTGGCTTTGGTGCATACAAAATTTTACCTGACGTGCCAGTGCTGTCCTGAGCAGGAATGCTTCTTTTCTGAGTTAGGGCTTAAGTGCACAAATCTCCGACACAAACACTAATGTGTGCCAATTTTAGAAACTTTTAACTTTTTGTCTGAACATTTGTTCCCTAACTCAACCACACATATGTTCTCAAAAAGCAAAAGAGAGATGGGATACAAGTAGAGCCAAAGGGAATGTGTTCAAAAATTTCAGCAAATATTAACAGAATGTATTTATTTATTTGCAGTTCCTGTCTGTCTCAAGCATTAACAGCAATAATCAAGAGAAATTTCAAGCACAGACAGCTCCTGATATCATATCTACTAATCATAGTGTTTATTTTTTCCCATCCTTTCTAGCTCAGATTAATCACTGTAGTATATAGATTTAGAATGGAATTTCATTTTATTTTTTTTTTTTCCAACAAAGTAACTACTTAAGGCAGTTACGTTACCTGTGCTCCATATTGTTCTAGGCTGAGTGAAAAGAAAACATGAATGAGATAATCTTTTGAAGATCACCTCTTAAAATAATGAGAACGTGAAGTTACCCCAGCAGTTCTAGCATGATGTTTTCATAATTGGATGTTTTGCATACTCCCAGCAGTTCAAATATGGTTTTAAGTATAACAATATATTTTTTAAAATCTTTGTCCCGTTTGGTGCATAACCACTTGCTTACTCAGCCTTATATTGATTGGTCAGATTGCTGCTTGGAAATTTGTTGTTTAGCCGCATCTGTTATTTTTCATAGATGTTGTTAATCCCCTGTAATTAACTCTTGGGAGGCCTGATTTTCTCAGACTTCAGGCTTTAACAGAGACCGTTCCTTATCTCACCGGAGGTGCTCAGCGCCAGGCAATTCTCCATCCTAAGAGAGGTACACTGAGTTCAAAGAAGTTTTATTGGCTATGAAACGCTAATTGGATTTGTTGGAACTGATCTTAAATTTGTATATAATCAGATGTGATTAATCTTCTTTCAATATATGCATGTGTGCAGTATCTGAAGAATAATGATAACCTATTCAATGCTATTACAAATAGCAAAGTATTGATCATCTGAAAGAGGCTTCTTTCTCTCCAGCCTGTCCAAATTACCCTTTTCTGTATAAAATAGAATAGACTTTTATAGACCAAGAATGGATAGTCTCACCTTACAGCTGCATCCATGCATAAAAAATAGCTGTTTTGACTAAGGAATACTTGCTGTAGCTTTATGAGAAGGATTTTTTACTGAACACTGCTCTGAAGAGTTTGTTTTTTTTTTTTTTTTTTTTTTTTTCTGGGTTGATCTTTATCAGAATCATTCTTTATTTACTCCAAACCCTGAGAGACCCTCTTGAGTCCAACTCAAGAGATATAGGGGTGCTCAGGAGCCCTGAGCTGCCTCTCAAGCCCTCCATGGTCACCTTACAAGGTGTTAATATTTTCAAGAAATATCAAAATGCTGATTCCTTATGGGGTACATAGATTCATTATCTACCTTCATGTGTAGACCTGCTCAGGCAACGTGGCATGCCACAATAATCCAAGTCTGTGTTGCACATAATGAACTTTGTACCTGAGAATGATACTATTATAACTAAAACTTCACTGATCAAGTAGAAATAGTCTTTAAATCAACACGGCACGTTATTTTGATAGATATTATATCTATATTATATATTATATCTATAATATATATATAATATATATTATATCTATATCCTTGCAAAGGAATCAGTCAGAATTGTTATATAGTGTCAACCACTAATATTTAATTAGTACTATTAATGTAGTTAGATTAAAAATAATGTGGAAGATTCTCTGCAGGCATAAACATTCATAACTTCACTGAGAACCAACAAGTAATACTTGTTCACACCAGTCCAGTGAATTAAACAATTTAATGTAATAAAATATTTCCTACAAAACAGCTTGATGCGAGTACTGTAGAGCACAGCAGAAGCCAGAAAGGGTGTGTAGGGCTCAGCCTCCTACAGACTCTAGTGTGACCTCCACCAGGAATAAAGCCAGCCCCTGCCTCTACTGCCAAGAAAGTCTGCTTTTTGGTAAGACCAATATTTCAATAAGCTAGACCAGACTTTTTTAAACCAGAAAGAATCTTCTTTACAGTGATTAGGGAGGAAGAAAACTCCCCAAGGGCACTGGAGATGATCTTGGACAACTACAAGCCAAAGGTCTTGGCCAATTATGAGCCAAACAACAGTCAGATGCTTTTGCTCTGAGAAGGGAATAATAAGAACCAGAAGAGTTGCCTGGGCATACCGAATGAGCCAAAAAGAAATGGTACATACATCTACCTCCCCACCTTCCCTGTCTCCAGTTCTCTGTGTCCCCTTGCTTCAGTGCAGGCTGGATCACAAAAGCGTGTTGTTTCCATTATTTTAATCCACAAACAATTGTACAAGCAAAGGCAAATGTGCAAATGAGCTTTCATTTGGCTGCAATACGTGCTTTCATTTTGGGAAGTTAGGAAACGACCCAGTGTGTTGCAACAGATCGAAGTGGCGCAGGAAGAGAGGCGAGCGTGCACGGCTGGCAGGGTGACTCCTGCTTTTCCACACAGCAAACAAGCCAGGCATGCTGGTGGTATACAGTATTTGCAGCTGTAATGCTGCCAGGTATTCGAACGGGGCTTTCTACAGTACCCACTGGCAGATAACAGTGTATTGGTGAAAGTTTCCATTTTCTGCTGAGGACCCTGTTCTGCCTGACTATATCGTGGCTTTACCGTACTGACTGACGCCTGAGTTCTCTCACATCTGTGAGGAGCACTTAGGCATTCAAGATTATAAATAAAAATATCACTCTGGGCAGGATTTTAACATTTTTTGAGAGAGTGTGGGATGATGGGTGGGTGGATTAGATAGTAATCAGTTGAATAAACTCAGCTGAACTTTGAAAGTTAAACTTCAAGCTATACAGGAAGATTTGCATGGTGGGACATAAGTTTAATTGTGCCTAGCATGGTCTTCTTTTATTATGATGTACTCATATAAATGCACTTTTAAGCAATCATTTTTATGAAATATCCAAGTGCTTTTAAAACATATACCTGATTTAATAATATGCTTGAGAATTCAAGATATGTCATTGAGAGATAGGAAACTAAGGCACAGGAGGGTTTGGTAGAACAAATGCCACTTTCAGAAATTAAGTGACTGAAATTTGTCTTATTGGTTACTGCCAATGCAGTGGGAAGCATTTCCTTACAAATATAAATGTCATTACAGAATATAAATACCCACTAACAAACACACAATATTTTGATGTGATAAGGCTTGTTTCCCTTTGTTACACATTTTGCATAGAAGCATGCACTGCATTTGTGCATTCAGATGCTTATGCTATACTTAGCAGAATCTTTTATCATACACTCTTTTTCTGCCTGTCTCTTTCCCCACATAAAGATTCAAAGAAACATCTTTCCATAGCGTGAAAAGAAGTAAATAATGATATGCTATCGAGGAAGAAGTGTTCTCCTAGCGGAGACAGTTTCTTTTCAGAAACACTAAAACCAAACCTCTATTGAATTCTTGCTCATAGCTTCATATATCATTGCCTTTTTTTTTTTTTTTTCTCTGCCTAAAATTGCACATGCTGACACAGAATCATACAATGTGCTTTACAGTTGTACAGTCTGGCATTTGTTCCTGAAAACTGAGGAGATTTCATTTCTAATGCAAGTGTTTAGATCACAATTTAATAGCTGACTTCTTAGAAAGAATTTATTTTGTTTCACAGGTTTATGGGTCTTGGAACTTCACATAAGTCTACAGTTCATTTCACCACATACATATGAATTTATTATTGAGGATGCATCTCTGCTACTGACGCATAATCAGGCTGGGTAAATGTTCTAGTGGAAACAAAATATTCCAGGAATCTTAAACATTCAGTAGAAAGATAGGGTAAAAGGGCTTTACTAATACCAGTGGAAGAGTGTGGTACACTAAGCATTTCCAGTAAAATAAAAATATGTTTATGCTAACTGCAAACTATGCATTTTCCTTAATAGCACATCCTTTCTTAAGCCCAGTGGAAAACCAGGCAATGTTTTAAGTTTGCCAGATGTGGCAGGTCTTTACTAAATGTTGCATTGCACTGTTACAAGCCCTTGCTTGTGTTAACTTGTTGTGTTTGAAAGCAAATTTGCAAGCAAGTGGAACTTGTATCCCTATCTGTCAATAATTCCTCATCACACTCAACAAAAAGTCACTGCTTTCCTTTTTCCCCGCCCCCTGAATGTAAAATTGCAGTAAATCAGTCAACAGCACTGTTTAGCATATAAAGCAGAAAACTTCAAAGCAAAGCAGCCTTTTCTCTCCACCTATGAAATTCCAGACCATGCTCCTAAATTCAGGGAAATCTACTCGTCCTTTCTACTTACAATTCAGAAAGCCTTGGTGATGCATATTAAAGGGCTGCTGTCAGCTTACATTGTTTAAAAATGGACTGATTAAAAAAACATTTGGGTAAAGCACCCTTTATATACTGTGTGAGAAACATACTCAGCTGGTAGTGCTGCTCTCTTGCAGCCCACAGAAGACTGAATTATACTGGCTGAAAATCCATTCCAAATCTTAAGTATATTTTTATTGTTTGACTTTAGGAATGCTATTTCAACATTTTATCCCCATTTGTTAGGGCTTTCTTTAACATTTATTCAAAAGAAGCACAGACGTGCTCAGTCCCACTCCTTGTCTTTCCATGTACCCGTCTGTCTCATACTGAATCTCTAGCTTTGTAGATAGCTCTAGCTTTCTAGTTTTGAATCACTAGTAAAATTATTTTTTCCTCCAAAGTGCAGAGGAAGTCTTGCCCATGTTTTTACAGCACATTATATTCATTTTTATCTTGCATAACATGATATTACGTCGAGATTCTATTTCTTGTCCAACCACAAAACAAACAAACAAACAAAACTCTTAACCAGCTTAAATGATACTTTCACATCAGCATGTTTGACAGTTATACTGTATGTTTTCTCCAGTAATAGAGCTGGCAAGACATTCCTACCCCTTTTCTACCCCCTTCCCTCCACCCTTTCCCGCCATTGCTGCACTTCACTCTGTAATTTATATAGATAAAAAATGTCTATAAGCTTGTGTTGTAACCCAGATCACCCAAATTACCCAGTAAAGTGAATTTCTTCCCTGAAGCCAACATATCCTCAAACCACAGCTTGAGAATCCTCCCCGTCCCCACTGCTAACCATCCCAATAGCTAAGGAGAACACAGTCTTTACCAAATTAAAAGATGGCTATTTTCTGCTGCTGAAATTAATTTCTTTACATGGAATCAGCATGAGGTCTATGCAACTGCTGAACCCTGATTATATTAGATTTCTTCACTCTTATTTTAACCAGTTAATTATCATGAACAATTTCCCTCCTGCTTCGTTGTGTGTGTTTAAGAGGTGCAGGAAGTAAAGGTATCAAGAATTCCTGTCGTTGCACTGCAGGCTTCTGCTGCAGAACTGCTTAAATCTGGGCTTTATATCTACATTACATTAACAAACCTCTCATTTGGATGCATTGCCCTTTCCCAGCATCTCATATATGGCTTTCCATCTGCCTGATCCACATTCACTGAAATAAAAAGAAAAGCTCCTGTTGACCTCAGTGTTTTTGAGGTTGTGCATTGGGCAGACTGAGAGATGAGGAAAAAAGAAAAAAGAAAAAAGAAAAAAGAAAGAAAGAAAAAAAGAATAATCATTACACTAGGGACCTAAAATAATATACTTCCATGTCTTATTTTGACCAAGGAAAAAAAAAAAAAAAAAAAAAAGTCTTTTATTAAAAAATAACAGCCTGAAAATCAGAGGTTTAACAGAGGCTGTGCTCTTTCACTAACATACCCAATAAACTCAGCATGGTTCAACCTTCACATGTACTTATTCATAACATGTATTACAATGTTAATCATGGCTATCAATGCAAACAGTTCCTACCTGCTACTCACAAGGCTGCACACAGAACTTGTTTTCTGAACAGCATCTAAATTAGTTGGATGCTGAAAGCCATAAATGAGAAATTCAGAATTATTAGAGTCAAGCAACACAGCTATGTTTGTGTATTTGTTTGTGAAAGTGAGCTTCAACAAGGGTAAATGATGCTGGGTTTAGGGAATTAGGGACATCACCAAATCTCTAAGCAGGCAGTATGATGTAGCAGTTAGACCAGTCTAACAAACTACTCTATTTCATGCCAGATAGCCATTAGGCTAACTTAACCGTAACGTTAAATTGCACTTTACTTACTGCATATTTTAACCTATACAACACAATGGGAAATCAAGATAGTAGGTAACATGCAGTTATAGCAGCACTGCTTCAAGTTCAGACCATGAAAGTGCCTGAAGTCCATGTTTCAGAGCTTTACAGTTATCAGTACCTGAATTAACTAATTGAAGTGAGGGTTAGATATGTCAACACAGCCTGCAATCATGCCTCCAATTGCAATACGGACACAGGCTGCGGGCTGATGTTCAGAGCAGATACAGATACTGTAGCATTTTAAGAAGTTACTGCCTCCAGCTGTTTGTGACTGCCCAGCGTGTGAGGTTCCCACCTTCCCAGCAAGGCAGGGGAGCACGGCTGCAGGTGCCTCAGCACCTCAGCGCTGGATGGTCTCCAGTGGAGTCTGTTTCCCTGCTGGAGGATGGACAGACCTCCATGCTTCAGTGTGCCCAGCTAAAGATGCATATATTTCAGTAAAATAATTTCAGCTGTGGGAGCATATTCTTAAATGACTGCAGTGATATCCGTTATTGAACCATGGTATACTAGTACCAACAGAGGCTGGGAGAACACCTCGTTTATTGGGATTCGCAGGAATGGTGGTGGCAGCTGTTATACAAATATACCAGAGGAGTCTGTTTTCAAAATGCACCACACCAAATAAGTCCAAGAGTTCAGAATCTTATCTTTGATGAAAAAGAGCTGCCTAGTGATTCACTCCATTGTCATTCTGCAAAATGTTGCTCTTGGTACATATCTGTGTGGAGGAAGACACAAACTGCTCAGTGACTCATCGTGTCTGTAAAGAAAGGTGAGTACAGCTCTTGTGTGTCTGTCTGTGACTGTGCGTGCAATACAGACTTCAGCAATACTTACTGACAGAGACATTTTAACAAAAAAATATTGTATTTTCAATACACTACACCCTATTTCCTAACAAGTTGTATAATTTCATAAGCTAAAATCTGTTTGTAATCAAGTACTTCTGCTCTATCCATTGATCTTCTTCCTTAAAATAATCTCGTGTATGTTTCAAAAGAACTCTGAATTGTTTTTCCTTCCACCACATTAAAAAGGTACATGAAGATTTTATTTTCTATCCTACTGTCTTGGTAGTCTTTAATAAATCATAAATATTTGCTTTAGCAGATGGTGATGTTTTATCCTTCATCATAGATCCTTAAATAGGTTAAGATGATGTTGTCAATCCCAGGGGAATTAAAGAACAAGTCAGACACACAGTAAACCTTATGGTCTGTGACAAATCAATACCTTTCTTAATCTCCATAAACATGGGGATTTCTACTATAAAAAGCCAATACTGGGAATTCCTGGTCTCCCTTCTGATTTTGATGCTGAACTACTAGGACAAGGTCTTAATTATCTCTCATTTTGTCATTCCTTGTTTGTACAAGGAAATTGGTTATGAAGCTGCTCCTGTGCACTAAGCTAACAGGATGCTACCACCCTATACTTATGTCCTAAAGCTGTTCTGACATGTGGGTCCAGACCACTGTCTGCTTCTGAGCAGTGCTCCATCCCAGAGAAATCCAAATCAGAGACATAAAACTTGCTGCTCCCGAATCCTTAGAAACTCTTAGCCACGAAGTCGCTGGTTATTCTGTGAGCAGTGCCATCTCATTAAACAGGATATGTACATCAGCTATCAGTTTGGTCAGGAAGTCAGTCCCCTCTCCAGTTGGTTTACAGAGTTCCTACATGCAGTGCAAGTATTTTGCCATGAGTATCCCATTCTCTTTAACCAACTTGAGTCAGATCTACAGCCTGGGCTTTTTTCTATGTCATCATCAAATTGAAACATTTACTCTGCATTGTAGTTGATTGCTGTGGCCATTAACCATCACGATCTGGATTAAATGCAGAAGCCAAATCAGCATGAGTAACTCTTTCCACCTGGGATAAACCATCAGCATTACCCAAGCAGGCAGTTTCAGTGGCTTTAGTTTCAGTGCAGCATCCAGGATGACAAGTTCATTTTTCTCAAACCACAGGTCCACACACTACTTCTACTCTTTTAAACGTCAAGAAGAAAGCAGTTCACAAAGCTGTTGCCAAGTGAAACAAAGCAAACCTTTCCCATGAGTGCAAACCAAAACTTTTACCAGATATGCTACATTAGCCTTTGGACTTCTCTTCCCCCACCCCCAGGTTGGGTGTTCCCAGGATTTAAAAAAAAAAAAAAAAAAAAAAAAAAAAAAGCTGAAATGATTGATAATTGTTCAGTATTTTAAAGATAGCTAAAACCATGCCTAAGGATTATAAATCAAAGACAGATTCCTGTTCCCCTCACCTAATTCTTCTCAGAAATGGGAGAGAAAACTGATGGTGGGTGGGCAGTAAGGACCAAACCAGAACCATATTTTCTTACATTGTTGGATAAAAGCCAAAAACTTCTGATTGAGCAGCTCAGTGCTTTGCAAGACTCTCAGTCAAATGCTTCCTCACCCATCTGCCAGCAAAGTTCCAGCAGCCTTAAATTGCTGTGTCATCAAATTAATCCAGCCTGGCAAACCCAGCCCTGTAGGATGCTAAGTACAGGTGGAAAAAAACAAAACAAAACAAAACAAAACAAAACAAAACAAACACCTCATTTTAGGAGTAAATGTTTATCAATCATTCAAAACTCTGAATGATAAAATATATTTTGATCTAATAGTCAAACAAAAATAACCCCGATAGATCTGATCTTCTCAGAAGGGTAATAATGGGGCAGCCACCCATAAGGTACAGTTTGTAAATAGTTACTGTTGGTAGAATTGTACCACAATAAAACCTTGCCCACATGCACAATCCAACAGGCACTGAAGGAATGGTACACAGGCAGACCCACTCCTGTGCAGGGGCTGACAGCATCCCGGGGGATGGAAGTGATGGAGAGGTGTGAGTGCCTCAGCTGCCCTGGTCAAACCTGGTTGTAGCTGTGGATTACAGCCCTAAATCTTTGGAAAGCTGGAGCAATAAAATATATCAATTCACAGTTCGATGTATGTGTCTGACACTGGCCATCAGCGGTGACACACAAAATCAACCAGTTTATTACTTAGACTTCCCCCACACCCTGTAAGCAAGAGAACTTTGAAGTAATTTGCTCACAGGCAATATTATCTTTAAAGTCTGCTCTGAACTCAACTCATTCATGTTCTGTTCCTAGGTGAACACCTTAAATACAGCATATAGGTCTCACTCTCCCCTCCCCAAAGTGACAAACAGTAATGATGGCTTGTGAAATCCAATTTTGCATTTTACTTCAAAGTCTTTTATTTCATAAGCTCCTGAAGCTTTTTGTATTGATCCCAGATAAGGTCATCTATCTGCCAGTTTCTACTAGCCTTTTCTTCGCTGCTGATTGTGGCAGGTCTGCCACCGAAGAAAATATGAAACCTGACAAATGGAAACATCCAGAGAACTTCTGAAGAAGTGTATATGTCTATGTTCTGTGGAGAAAGACATAAATCCAGGTTTATATAGTGATACATTTTAGGTATGTAGAGACAGCTGAAATGTACCCGAGATAGACAGGACCAAAATGAATGTACATTCTATTATATATTTCTCACAAAGCAAGCTTATATACATTTTACAGATGACAGAGTTTAGACACATGAAAATATAAATAGATATAAACAACAACAACAAAAATTAATTCAAGCAAGCAAAATTTAAAGTCTTCTTAGACATGTATGTCCCAAGAATATCTGCCAGGATATAGAAAAAAATAAATCTTTATATAAATTATTACCAGTACTACTGAAGGACCATACCAAATTGTTCTGACTTCCCAACAAATCAGAATAAAATGCCTTTTGAACTAGATGGCAGTCCATTGAATTGGAATTATAAATTAGGGCTACAACTGCCATGTCTGGCAGAGATTCAAACCCTGTAAAGTCACCTTCCAAAACTGGGCACAACCTCTGATTTCTAAGAGAAAGATGCAACGATTTGGGCTGCTTCTTTTGTTTTTTTTCTCATGTGTCACAAGAGCTCCAGAGGGAAACTGGAAAGGCAGTTAGAATTCCAGCACACCAATTTGCCAATGTCCTACTACTGGTAGGAAATGAGCTCGTTGTAAAACAGCCCCACATGGGTCAGCAAGGCAAGGCTCCGGCACTGCCAGGAGAGAGGGCTGGGTGGCAAAGATCAAATCAAACCTGATCCCTTCCAACACAAGGATCTGAGCTGGGGTGCTGGTTCACATCTCATCCCCATGACTGCGCGAACACACCGTTGCCTGTTAGAGCTCTCTTTTTTTCTTTCCATTGGGAAGACAGGAAATGAGAAAGACAAGCAGAAATGTCATGCACACAAAAGAGCCTATTTCAGCCCCCTCCTACGCTGGCTCCTCAGCTTTTTAGTAACCCTACTGCCAAGTTAGTTTTAAAACGCTTTCTCTTACTTCAGTTTCCTAACAAATACTCTTGAACCGGTGTGAATGGGACCAAAACACCACCATTTAGACCAATGATGTGTCTTTCAGTTTGTCTAGACATGATGCGTATTGCAGCTATGCTCAGCAACTCCTCAGTGCAAATCACATTACTGGGAATATCTGTGAACTAGGGACTTTCTCAAATGCTAGCAGTAGCTGAAATTATGCTGGGGTTTGATAATTGGGGGCCTGAAAGCAGGAAGTTCATCCTAAACCTGAAAGATGAGACTTGGTGTAATTACTATGTTGTGGCTGAAAAGGCTGTAGAGAAGAGATATTGGTTGGATCATAAGAGGAGAGCCAGGTAATTAGAGAACAAAGTGCAGCAGGTGGGAGAGAGTGTTATGGTCTTTGTAAGCCAGTGACGGGAAGCTCGCATGCAGGAGAGCACCCCACAAGGGCAAGAAAGAAGTTTACACTCTGCGTGAAAATATATTATTACCAAATCATATGATGAGATTAAGTGCTTGCTTTTTATCAGGGAGCTCTTTGAGTTCTGGCCCTAGTATTTGTAACATCTTCTCAATGTCTTGTTTTAAACTCAGCCTCTGTGGGATACAGCAAATGTAAATAAAATTACCTCAGAAATGAAAGAGTCTCTATTTGTGTAATATTTGTAGCTGTTTGAAATACTTTTTATGTCTGTGTTTATTTGATTCTAACTTGACATGGCAATTACTAAGAGTAGCATTTAAATGACTAAAGCATTTGCAAAAGAGACTGCATGAATCTCCATTTCTTTAGACAAAACAACAGCATAAGCTTCACAAGTGTTAGAACATCTAAACTGGAATTTCTGCCCTAAAAAGTGCAATTATTTCCTGCTAATTTGTAAAAGAGGTTTTCTAAGGAAAAGTCCTTTGCAAAAGGTTCTCAAATAACAAAGTCACTGATCTCTGTTGGATTATTCTGTTTGCTGCAGTCTGTTACACTAAACACACACTCCCAGACAGGTTATGCAGCTCTAGGGGCTCCCCTATTTAAATATTCTCTGCCTGCAGTTGATATTTCTCTGCTTTTAAAGTGTTGTAATGCTGCATTCTTTCAAGATCACTCAGAGTTGAATCATACTTACACTGTATCATTTTAATAACAACAACAAAAAGCCTAATTACAAAATAATTTTTTTTTTTTTCTTCCCATTTTATCTGAGACAAAAAACAGAAATGGAAGGATAAGTTCAGTATATGAAATGTTATGCCATTTTTGAAAATGCAACCTAACCCTCTGTATCATATTTCACAAAGGAAAATAATCCATTGTCATCCCAAAGACAATGGCTCTGACTGTACCCTCTTGTACAGCAGAAGGAACAGCAATCCCAAAACTATTCTAAATGTTCCACATGCCTATCGATTCCTTCAAGTTACAAGAGCTAAACAAAGACAGAGAATCATACTCTGACCCTTCTAAAAACAAAGTGTCAAAATATCAGTCCTGAATCTTCCCTACAATCCAACCCGTGGCGATTATTCAGTGCAGATGATTATTCATAATCTGCACTGAAACTACAAATTATTTATTGATTTTTCTCTAATATTATCAACATCTAAAGAATAATTACTGGTGTAATAGTTAGCCAAGTTGTTATGAGAATTGTAAGCCCTTTTGGTTAATGCATGGCATATGTCTGAGGCATTCAGCTAATTCACATATCTGTCTGCACTATTAATAGAGAAGGTTACATGCCAATTATCCAGGGTTCAATCAGCCTGTTAGGATACAATAGCTGCAGTGTTCACACACTTGATGTGCCACATTCCTCACAGACATTATAAGCAGCTGGTCCAGATAAGACCACTGGGGCTTTAATATTTAGGAATCACTCCTTAGTCCAACCTGGATTGAGATTTTTTTATTGTTACATTAACTGAGGTTCCTTTGTTACCTCTAATCTCCTTTCTATTTATTTTTTATTAATTTTTAGATTCAGCAGTATTGAAATCAACAGACATTTCCCTCCTGTTAGGAGGGACCATTGTAAATGGCTGTAGCGAACCCGTAGACACAACAGATTCTAGAGTTCTCCAAATTCCCCCAAACTAACAGCATTCTTCTGTCGTGAGGAGGCACGTTAATACCTCCCACATCACCCGAATCTGCAGAAGGAGCATATTGGAAAGACTGTTCCGTACTAAACGCTTTATCACATTTATTTTGCCTGCTTTACTTAAAATCCCAAAATAAAAGTAAAAAAATAAATAAATATTAAATTAGGATGTTGCAATTTCTGCAGCATTGCGAACTGTATAATTTTGGGGATAGTAACTTTGAGAGGTATTCTCCATTTATTTAATTTAGCTAAAGGTAAGGAACAGAATGCAAACAGCCAATTTAGAGTGCCACGTTAGTGAAGCCACTGTGAGCTCGATTGGGGATTTCACCACATGAAAACCAGACATTCATCTGTTCCCATGGAGATATTCCTTCTCCCAGTCAATCAGGGAGCTGTTCAGGTCAAACAATAGGCAGTGGTTCCTTTTCTCATCTTACAAATAGATACCCCCTCCCTCCTCCTCCTTCTATTTACGGGTATTCTTGGTAACATTTAAACACCTACGAAGAAGCAATTATATTTTCAAATGATTATAAAAAAAAAAAATGTTTGCTGAGATTTTTCAATCTTACAGAAAATTTATAGAGGTACGAATTAAATACATATGTAGACCATGTTGGACGTTTGCACCCTAAACTTATATGTACCCTGAACTTTTTTTCAACAATATTTGTATGAAGATAAAATTAAGCTTGTCTTCACAGGACTTGAATGTAACTAGTTGCCAGGCCATTCCAAAAATGTGTGAAAGAGTCAGAGATAATTACATGTAACTTTTTAATTGTTGGAACACAACAAAAAGAAAGACAGCATAGAATAATTCTGGGAAAAATGCAAAGTGTGATTACTTACAGAGCCAGTATCTATTTCCTAAAAGTGAAAAGGAAGGAAGGAAAGAAAGAAGGAAGGATGTAAAGCAGTTGTACAACACAGAAGAGAAAATGGAAACAATGATTTTAACAATGCTGCGCCTGATGAGGTGTTAAGGGCAGGCCAAGAGACACCAATCAGAGCAGGTGAGTTGGATGCTTCCTTACCAGCTTGGTCAATATAAAAGTATTTTTTCCTTACTTCTGTTCCTTTTTTTTTTTTCCTCCACCACTTTGTATAATTGTATAAATACACATATAATTTATATAAAATGTTTAAATGCACGATTGTATATCTTATTGTGTAGGAAACTACAGGTTCCTACAGGATTTCTAGAGGTGTAGAAATATTACCCTGTATTTCTGCTCTTTAAAAAATGTTACCTTAGAGATTATCAGTTATTACATTTTCCTCTCTCAAAATGCATGTGTTATTGAGCTTTGCAAATGTCCTAATAGTGTAGCACGCACAGTAACTCCATTGAGGAATAGCTCTTCTGAATCCAAATTTTAAACACCCTCCTTCCCCTTGCTGATAACTTCAGAACATGTAGACCATTTTTCAGCAGAGCTGCTGAAATTTCTTAATTAATGTCTTGATTAATTCATCACAGTGATGATTAATCCCTTGTTTTATTTTTATGCAAATGTCTTGGCAGAGGAGAGAGCACCCAAACCAAGGCAAGGGCAGGTAAAATTTCATTGTTATTTAACCAGCAGATACCTAAGCATCACATAACCTCCACACAGCCTGAACATGGTGTTTTCTGCTCAGCCAGCTGGCAAAATAAAGATAGATATGGAAAGAGAAGATGCATTGCAATTGGATATAGAACTTCTTTCAGAGTGGGAATCAGAATAAACTCATGATGTTGGCAAGAAAGAAGGATATGAGGATATTATTGTTATCCACAGGTGTATGCTGTGCTTGGGACTATATTATAAAGCGAATGAATAGGACAGTTAGTTTCATTAGATCTCAGAAAAGACAAAGAGCTTGCTCAGAAGCCCAAAAAGCAGTCTCAGAGCTTTGCATGTACACGTGTAAAAGTTAAGTGCCAGATGCAGCCACCCTTCTACCTGCCTCAGCGGCTGTTCCTGTGTCACGGCAGCATCAGCACTCCATCACTTGCTAAATATGAAGGTACACGGGGACTGCTCAGCTCAAGGGAAACCATCAGTGGCTGCACAGATCCCACACTGCTGTCCTCTGAAGCCCACCTCAAACACCATCCCCGCTCTGAGGCAGCAGCATCTGCTCGGCTGGGCCACAGCTCCTCAACCTCTCGCTGTCCTGTTGGGCTGCCCCTTGTCTTGGGCACTAATTGTCTCCTGCTCTTAGAGGCTAAACTCTTTAGGAAGAGCGAGTACACAATGCCTGCTTTATGAGGGATTCATAGAGGGCCTCTCGGTGTTACCGTATTACAGATGCTAAACGAAGGTAAGCGGGGTGTGTGGAGACGCCAGCTATCCCTTACAGCGTATGCCAGCGTCCTCCCATGCAGCCGCGTAGGGTTTCAGAGGGCATTAACCAAACTAGAAACGCATTTAAAGCAAATCCCGAAGTGTTATTTTCCAACATGCTCTCTTAAGAAAATGCTCATAAATAAATCTCACAGCGTAGGGAGAAGATTTTTGTTCAAATGAAATCACGAAGAGATCTTGAAAAAGGATCTCGTGAAAAAGGATTCACTCAGCTCACCAAATAAGAATAGAACAGGAAACTGCGAGTGACACTGGTAGGTTGGACTGTACGATTAAGTAACTACCCTCCCCTTTAATGAAGTCACTCAAGTACAACCAAACAGCAAAGCAGTAAAGTCAATAGAGTTAAACTCTTAACTTTAAACAAGCCCAGCCAGTTATACAGCTTCTCAGAAATCTGCATTTACATCCCCGCACGGAGAGATTTCAGTTCTCTGAACGACTGGGCTAGGACAAAGAAACTTGCTCAATGAAACTGGTCGTGGACTAACTGTGTAAATAAACTGGGAGGGGGATAAATTATAAAATCAAAGATAGTTAATAAACAAACAAAATTCAATTTCACACTACAAATGTAACTTGGTATTAACTACCCTTTGTGCCATTTAGCAAGAGCACAGTGACTACCTCTTCTTGTCAGTGATTTCTCACCTATTGAGAGAAACATTTGCAAGTGACTTACCCTTTGAAACACACAATCCTTCTGAAAAGGGACTGATGGGCTGGCACCTGTCGTTAAAACTCTTTTATCTATTGAATAAGGCTTGACTGAATTAACCGTTTTAAAGAGCTCTCTGTTTTCACATACTGTAGTTAACCCATTAAAGGAACAATTTTATCACTCATGACTCTCTCTGCATTTTTTTATTTTTATTTTTTAAATCTTTCCTCCCCGTTTGGAGGAAACAGTCCTGCAAGAAAACAAACTACTTCCCATAAATGCTTAGCAATGCTGAGGTCTCTGTTACATCCTACATCAGCTTATTCAAACTGAATGGTGAGTAATTTTGGGTCACATATTCCTTTTGTGTCTTGATGTAGAGCTAAGAAATTAGATCATAACCTTTCATAACAGAAGTGTGGTAAACAGACACTGTGTCTGGCTTCACTGTCTGCAGCTCCAGGGATATAAGTGAAAACTCAGATAAATATGTGTATGTAAATGTACATATATAATAGAGAAGATTCTTTTAGATTATATTTTATACTAAGGTTAAATATCATTATCAACATAGACAATGCAGTCATGAGTCTTATTTCCTTTTACTTCTTTCATGAAATATTTCAAGTACTGTGTAGGTTTACAGACAGCAGAAACTGTTTAACTGGCTACAGCAAAGCAGGAGGATCTGACAACCATGAAAAGGAAGTTGCATGTCCTATTAAAAATGAGCTTGAAATATCTGTAGTATTAATAGACTAAAGAAAAAGGGAAAGTAGCAAAAAAATATTATCTGGAAAAAAAAAAAAAGTACTCAAACTAAAAGCAAAAGATTGAAAAAGCTAGATCCTCGATTTAGGACTACCACTAATAAAAAGAAAAGGAAATCAGTGGACTAATTGATCCTAGACGCAACCTGAAGCCTTGTTAGGGATTTTATGATTACAAAAGAGATTGGAGGGAACTCAGGCACAAATAATCAGCACCAAGAAACAGGTCTGAGCTGGAAATCTGAAGAGCAACCCTGATTCCACTTAAATAAATAGGAACATACCTCTTTCACTAGGACTAAGATCTCAGCCTAGGTTGTGGACTCATTTCTGTACTTCCTGAAGATTTACTACCCCAGCATAGGAAAAACTAAAATGACTGTTTGACCCAAGCTGAACTGGTGGAAGTTGTAACATTCAACAGAAAAGCATTTATTTAATGGAAGGAAACAGGCACCATCATCAGAGAGAGCAAGCTGGGTTTTGCATCTTAAGCCATTGATGATGCCCTGACCTAAGTACAACTGCATAGGAAGTGTGGGTTCCTAGCCTTTCCTGTGCTCAGGGCATCCAGACCCCAAAAGAAACAAGCAAGAGTGAAATCAGCAGCCAGCAGAACATATCTGTCCTTTCTACATAATATTTGCACTTTTATATTGCCCTGCTGCAGCGGATTAGTTGCAGGTGTGTGGGATGCATGCATTAGTAGAATGATGAAGTGGGGGGCTAAACTGTAGAGGTCCCAACCCACACACCACCAGTGATTCATATGAATTAATTCCTGTATGCAGATTTTCTGATTTTTACTACTCCATTGTCTAGGAAATTCTGGGGAAATCCTAATCCTCTGACATCAGAAGATGCCAAAAAAAAGATGTGTCAGAAGACTTTGGACAAAATCTTTGGAAGAAATTCTTTACTAAGGTGAGGAACTGGCATAGGCTGCCAGTAGGAGCTGTGGATGCCCCATCCCTGGAGGCTTAAAAGGCCACTCTGAATGGGGCTTTGGGCAGCCTGGGCTGGTGGGAGGTGTCACTGCCCATGGCAGGGGGTACGAATTAAATGAGCTTCAAGATCCCTTCCAACCAAAACCATTTTATGATTCTGTATAACCTATGCCAGGTAGTTCTTAGGAAATCCAGCAGTGAAAGTCTTAACACAGACTGAAGAGTCCTGTCCTAGAGGGACCACAGTTCAGAGAATCCAGGGCTCTAAATATTAAACAACTTACTGTGCTGTGATTTCTTCAGGAGACAGTGAAGAAAATAGCACCTACAGGACAAATCGTATGGTATGTGTTCTTTCCAGTGACATGAGACTTTACAGATCACAGTTTCTTCAGTGTGGAGTTTTCACTGACCAAGCTGAGATGTTGAGGAGTCTCAGGCTGAGTAACATAAATGTGCCCTGAAATGAGCAAATGGGGCTGACAGACACCTTATTCACACGCTGATGTGCTGTTTGTGCAATCTCTGACTTTAGAAATGATTCAAACAATAATATGAACTGTAGAGGCATGGTGAAGAAGTATGATGGACATACAGCCCATGGACAAACAGACCTGGTGGGTGCTCTTGGTTTAGAAGAATAAGTAAACAAAATGGCCATAAAACAGCCATAGAGCTTACACTTCCTACATGTTTATCTAAGCATAACTGCTCTGTGGAACAACCAAAACACAGTGTATGCAGGAAATAAAGCTGTCTAACAGGATGTTATCAGAAGGAAATAAAATAACTCAGTTTCTCAGCTATGCTTATTGCTAGTTGCTATTCATTTTCCTGAGTATACACAACTGAGTTCTTTAACACGGCACTTAAGCAGAATGCTGTGACACACTCATTGATTTGCTTTCAGGCAAAAAGGTAGTAAGTCTATTAGATGACTAATTAGTACATTTAATTATAAAGCAAGCTGATTGCAGTAAGAGCATACTCACCCCAAAATATAATGAATGATAACAAATGATATCCACCAACTCTTTAAACTCAGTTAATAGATAAAGAGATAAGAGACCAAGGATATTACACAGCAACAAAACAAAACAAACAGCACCCAAAGAGCTCCTTGTTTCCTCTGAGGCCCTGGCCCGCTATTTGGAAATGTGGAAAAACCTATTTATAAGATAAATGACTTTTGTTACTGCAGCAGGAGGACATGGTTATATGAACACTACAAGCACGAGAAGAGAAAGAGGCAGTGCTGACATGCTGATTTTCATCACATGCATGAAAGTGATTCTTGTAAATACACTTGCATGAAGAAATTATTACCACCTCAGATATGTCACTGATTGGAGTCTCATATCTGAAGCCTGAAAGTTACACCAAGGGACTTTTTATTCTAATTATTTTCTCACCTCATGATTGTAGTTTTTGTTTAAAAAATAATTAAAATAAAAAGATTGCTCTTCTGCTGAATTTTCTCAAGCTGACTCTCCACCCATCAGTGATCATTTGGAAGGCTGTTTTCTATTCAGCTGTTTTGTGGGGTGATTATTTTTGTTGCTGTTGTTTGTTTGTTTGTTTTGTTTGTTTGCCTTCTAATTTGCACACCTGAAACTCCATCAGTCAATAAGCTGACACACCAGCCCTGACTCAGCCCTCAAGCATGTCAGCGTGTCTTGGGTGTGACTCCACTGAAGTCAATCCAGTATAAAATTCAACCAAAAGTGTCTGAAGGGGACTGTGAGTGCCTGATGTGGCCAGCCAGGGTGAGAAAATGGCCACCAGCCCATTCAGGAGGTGCTCTCCATGGCTTTGGGTGGGGACAGGGGGGTGCACAGCCCCTAAGCCAAGCAGAAGTGTCCCCAACCTCCCTGAGATACAGAGCACTGTGAGGAGCCGAGCTTTCAAACCCAGAGCTTGTCACCACTACACACCTAAGAGAAACTAACAGAGAGCAACAAACCCTGCTGTTTTTTTTTTTTTTTTATATATATATATATATATATATATATTTTTTTTTTTAATAAAAAAACACTGTAAAAGGTCAGGGACAGAGAAAACGTAAATCTGCCAAGTCCTGCTCACCTAGTGGCAGACACCCTCAGTTTTTGGTTTCATCTTTAGGCAGCTGTAAAAAACAAGCCCCCTCCCTCCTCCTGCCTCTCAATGAAGGCGTTTTCTGTGCCTTTCGCTGGGACACTCAGGATCTTCCTCATTCCCAGCGCCGCAGCGGGATGCCCCGGAGAAGCGGGATCCAATTAAGGTGGGGCCCAGCCTTACCCAGAACATTGGCTTCATGGGAGAGGCAATGACACTATCGAGCTCTTGCAAAATAATTAAGGAAACTGTTGTTAATATGAGAGGCCACTCCTGGCTGTCAGGAAGAAAAAAAAAAAAAAAAAAAAAAAAAAAAAAAAAAAAAGCAAGCAACTTTAATTTAACAGCACAAGAAATAGGAAGGTTATTTTAATTTAGGTATGCCAGTGTAAAACATGCCAGTGTAAAACTGTAACCATTTTAACTTAGACTTGCTTTGAAGGACACAGAAACAAAATAGGATCACAACTTTTCATGAAATTGTTGCCTAAATTGTTCCTGTTTTCTGGTCTGCTGTTGCTCAGGCCCCTGAAAATTTGACACCAGAAACAACTCTCGAAAATACAGCTTTCTACTTATAGAAAGGCTATATATGTTCCCCACAGAGAGCTGAACCTAAAGCTGAGAGCATGCTCTATATTGCTATTAGATTGTCATCAGTGCTTGCGCTGGGAACTGGAATAGGAAGAGTATGCCAATTTTTATTTTTTTCTTTTTTATTTAATAAAGCCCAGTGAACCATGTGCTTAAAGTTAAGCACATGTTTAAAGTGCTTAAGGAAATAGAAATAGCTTAACGTATGTCTTTGGAGGGACAGAGTTGATAAGACAGATTACAGTTTTACCACAGAACTGACACAAAAGTGGATTCAAAACCTCTTTTGAACTAAAACCAGCTATAATACAATCTTTGTCTACACCAAATACTTCTGGCTTAGTAACCAGCAGACTGGATTTTTATTACATAAATTTCCCCCAGAAATGTTAACTGTGCCCTCATGCCATTTTTGTTAGCTCTTCTGAAAACAAATCATAAAGTCTTATTTATATGGTTCTGACATTCTCGGTACAGCCCAAGCGCTGAATTTGAACCACTCCAGTTATATTAACGTAACTTCATTGATGACTAGTCATTTTGGAAAACAGACAGCCAAGCAAGTACAGTTGTGTAAGAGTAATTCAGTAAATGAGACAAATTGCCCATCTAGGCAAGCCCGCATGACTTTTAGTCTTGGCATACAATCTCCTAGGGCTGGCCAGCAGGGTTTCTGGGGGAAAGCACTTGGCTTTTTCTTTTGTCCTTTTACAGTGTCTAGCTCCAAACCTCCTGATCCATGATTGCACAAATTAATTAATATGAATGAATCCATTATTAATTGGGAAGTTACAGCTAGTCCTAGCACAGTCATTGACTCCTCTGCAGCCTACCAGCAGCCCTACAGAGCCAGTGCAATCCCAAGGGACAGCACTGAATGTGCCCATGTGGAATCACTCAAAATGGGGGATCAATGGAGCACCCTAAAGGGCAGTATAAGAGGACCCATCTATTTAGGGCACAGCTGCCTTCTCCCCTAGCTGTCCTCCCAAAGGATTAACAGAGTGAGAACCATAAAGCATGTGGTAGTGGTGCCTGGTGCGATGTCTGAGCTCAGCAGGGTGTTTGGGGTCTTCAGACGACAGCAGGCACACACATAACTGCACCTACAGCTATTCTCTAAGCCGACCTGCCAAACTCACCCCACATAAGTAAAGAGCACGACTAAAGCAGTTGAGGGGTGACTATAAATGCTGTTACCCGTCCCCAGACAGCAAGTAGCCATCTGGGGATGAGGAGCAGCAATGTCCCACCAGCTCAGCCACAGCCAGCACAGCACATTTGTCCACAACTGGAATTGCTTTCCTTTTCTGTCCCCCCTCTCTTTTCCCTATCAGCACCAGAAAAAAAAAGAGTCAGTATTAAAATTAGGGGTTGTTAGGCAACTTAGCTAAATTTATATCCATTCTCAGCACTCTGCTGCTTCCTTCAGGGAACAGCTTTCCTATCGGAGGGTTGTTGTTTTACATCTATAATTTCTCTTCCAGCCTGTACAATGGTAAACACCTGTTCATTTAGCAGCTGATGGAAGACATAATAGCTGTGTAACTGTAAATAGTCAGCAGCTGTAAACGTTGATGCAAATCATACCTAAATGATTGAAAGAGCTGACAGAGCCTATTATGCATCCTGCAAGCAATGCCACTCCGCTCTCATGGCATTTCATTTTTCCTGAGCAGTGACAAGCCTGGTTTTGCTCAAGTTAGGGGATAAAAGTACATTCTTTATTAGATCTAAGAATCTGTAACACCTTACTCCTGTGGTTAAAGTTTTAAAGTGATCTTTTGATAAGAATTACTGCGCTCTGGCTCCTGTCCCAGCTCTGCTGAGGGCAGAGGCAGAAAGATATATTTGAAGTTGCAATGCTAGAAAATTAGTTGCGGGTGGAGGAGAATGGCGAAACTGCCTGTTCTAACTGAAAACAACACTAGTTTCGAAAATACCTATGGTAACACTGTTTAGCAAAACCATTTTTTTTCCAAACAGATCAATGCAGACAAACTACTTCTCCCGGGAGTTTTTGGCTCAATGATACTTACTGTTCCAGCACGGAAAACAGCTTTTACTGAACATCCCCCCTTGCCCCCCCTTGCACGCTGCTTTTCCCAGCTAGTAGGAAGTAGTATGGTTTAACACATAAATCACTGGAGTGGAGTTGAGGAAGCTTGAGCTCAATAACTATGACAGTGCTATAACTTGAGCTGTGTCCTGCTTCTCAGGAAAGGACCCTCAAGGGGGTGTGTGATGGGGACAGGGACAGCACTCACTCCCTGAATTTTCTGGTACAGCATCTGTCAGCCTCCTTTTTTTAATAATAATAATAATAATAATAACATAAATATAAAATTAGCAAAAGCCCATTTTTTGCCTGTAAAACTGCTTCAACACTAGAGGATTTTGCTTTTGAGGGCATATTACCTTCAAACCATGCTTCACCGCGGCCACGGTTTACAAAGCCTTTGTAAACCCCTCTTTCTGCAAACAAAAGCACGTGCATGCAGCCATGCTTGCACTAGCACACTGCTGCAGTTCCTTCATCCAGCAAAGCTGTCCAGGGACTGCTCTGCCACTGGGAACAGTGGTACCAACTTCCTCTCATCTCCCTTTCTCATGAGTGCACAGTTGCCGGAGCAGGGACCTGATCTAGCTGAGAATAAATGCAGACACATGGAGGATTTATGCCAGATTAACACTACTATATAGCCACAGCCTGAAGCCTTATGTTTACATCAGAAACGCCACCAAAAAATGTCATAATCTGTTCCAACATGACTTTATTGACAAATGACTTTTTCTTCTGAAAACCTGACCAGTATCTTGTGAGTATCTTATATAAATGGGTTAAATTAATCTAAATTCTGGCTGAATGTATTTCAGCATTGTTCATTGCCCAGATTAAATATTTATGAGCAGGGATTTTATTATTGCATTACCTGTTTTTACAAAGCCTAATTTAAAGACGGAAAGAAAGAAACCTAAAAATAAGTAATTGCACTTTTAACCACACACTTTTAGTAATGACTGTTCAAATCTTTAGATTTTTGCCTTTTATCCAGTGATACAATGTTATCTCTAACAACACAAAAACCTGTAAAACACAATTGCTTCCAAAACATTGCTTGTAAATATTTTTACACTAAATATCGTTTCAGGGTAGTGATTATTTAATTTCATGTCATAATGTCTTGTGTTATAAATAAGTGCTTTCTCTAACATTTTTTTAAGCTGCATGTCTTCTTTCTTTCTGGCTCCCCTTCCTCTTACTCCAGTAGTGTCAAATTGCATTGAAGTCAATTAAGAACTGCTCATTTATTATACACACCTTGTTAAAGCAAGAAGGATAATTGAATGCCAAGACTCCTTTTCGTTCATGTCCATGATTTAAAGTAACATGATAGGTAATAAGGATTTTTGAGATTAGGTGGCTTATAAATAGATGTATAGGATTTTTTTTTTTTTTTAAAGGTCCCATTGTAAGAAGGCCCATTTCTTTGATTTTAACTATTGAAGTGTGCATTAACCTGTGGGGCTGATGTTGCAGGGACAGAGGGATTAAGCCCTTTTTTGAATTTCTGTAAGTGAAAGGTTTTACTGGAGGAGGAGAACGAGGAGGGTGGCAAAGGCAAAAAGACAGCTGGGGAATGAATGATGAGCAGAGTTCTTTGTGCCACCATTTGGTTTTAACACTAGGATTGCTGTGAAATGGTGGCTGTTGCTAATGCAGTGACAGCACAAAAATATCCCAGCTGTGATCCCTTCTGGTTAAGCAAGGTGATGTAAAAAAAATAAAAATAAATCTCTAAAACATCTGACAACTCTTACTTTTGACAATTATAAATACAGAATGAAAAATAAACTTCTGTCTTTTTATTATGCATGTGAGGTTCTTTCCATTCATCAAACCTGTATTTTGTCATTTTTATCAAAAGGACCAAGAATGAACTATTAAAAAGTACACTCTGTTTCAACACGAAAACCTGGATTCCATCTAACATCTTTAATAACATCTTTAAGTTATTAAATAACATTTAAGAAATTCTGGAGAGGTACCTTGGATCTAGATAAATAGCCAGATTTGTGGAAAGAGGTTTAGTCTTTCTGAAAGGCCACAGTAGCCTTATCCACTATAACAGAGAAAGCTGGAGTTGGGCAATGATGGTTTGTTGATGTGTATGCATGTGGAAATCTCCCTTTTATGAAGATCTCACATTTCATAAGCATCTCTAGCCAGAAAAGGAGGGTTTTAAATATAAACTCTTGGCACTTCCCGCTACAGTGCCTGTTTTCCTATTGCTTTCTTCTAGACCACTTTTCTGTGTAAGCAAAAATCTGAATAGTCACTTTCCCCCAAACGAACGTACCTACAGATCAGATAACGTAAGGTTCAAACTAGTGAAATTTGCACTCATAAATTACAGTTCTGACAAGGAAGCCTTGCCCAAGCCACGCTGAAAAACATCTCCTTAAATGTTCCTTCCTTGTAAGCAAGAGCAGTCTAGTTCAACCAAGGTGACTCATTTAAATACATATTTAAGGCCAAATGTAATTCCACTATTATTTATTAGACAAACACAAAGTCCCCAATTGGAATGGGAAAGCCACAATCCTAAACTAGAGGAGTTTGCAATGCAGTCACTACAGATTTATTTTACTGTTTCTGAGAGATAAATTTATTCCTGAGGCTTTAAAATATTAATTCTCAAGTGTAATAAAAATAAAACCGCTTGAAGAACAGTTACCGGTTCCACATACCAGCTGTCTGATGAGGTTAAATATGTTGGATGTTTTCTGAACCAATAAGAGATGCAATTAGGCTCAGTTGTGGTTTAATGATTCTCCAAATGCCTTTTTTTTGTTGTTTTGTTCCTTTGTCCTGAGGGTTCTTGCTATCACATTGGACCTAACCACAGGTGGATGATGAAGTGCACATGTTTGATTGGGAGGTTTGAATAAGAATTCTTTCCTAACAGCTTTTTTCCCCTCAAGGAAATGGTATGAAGTAAATAAATAAACAAGCAAACAATTAAGGAAGTGCCTCTGTTCTATTTCCTTGAAGAAAGAGGAGTTGCTTTTTAGCTTTTTTATTATTATTATTTTATTGTTTTGCTTCTTTTCATGTGAACCTCTTTCCTGGACAGTCCCTGCTGGGCACTGGGACTGTTCAATGTATTAAAGGTTTCAAACGCTGATGTTTCAATGTTTTCAATGAATATGTTAATTACAATGGACTAGCCTTTAGCACTCTGCTGAAACAGCAGCCTGAACATTGTGTATTTAGCAGATCCTATAAGGTGATGACAGCTCGCAAGAAGTTGATAAACGCCATTCCTGAGGAAGATAAATGTAAAGCAAACCTCAAACCTCTGGCAATTAATTCAGAAATCCAATTGTTTTACAATAACATTTTAAATTTAAGGGAATGTGATTTTTAAAAAGAACAGTAAATCTTAGGCTTGGCTTCTATTTATAAGGATTTAGAAAAACATGATACAAAATTCACACGTCAAAACAAAAGAAGGTTAGGAGGTAGACATTAATATTCTCAGCTTGTATGGGTCTCTATTCCCTTCTGCAACAACTTCATGCACTTGTCCTAACAGCTGACTCCAAGCAAGTCCAGAATTGCAGAGCAAGTCCCTATCTTTTTCAAAGTAATATCTTTCAAAGATTTGAAGGAGCAGGTGGATTTCAGAGCGCATCTAGCGAGAGAGCTAGAGCAGCATAACTGCCAAGAGCACATTAACATGAATGTGGACTCGAGTTCACTGGGACTCCCTCCCTCAGGTGCCATGCAGCTGGCTGTAGGATTTGGGAAGCCACAAAACTTGCAGCCGTCAGACCTCATGCCAGACCTTGCCAAGCTGTGCCAGCCAAAAGACTGGTGTGTGCTGCTACTCACCTGGGCTCTGCCATGGACTGGAGGTTACCTGTGCAGAGCCAATGGTGCTGACTTTAACTGAGGGGGAGCTGAAGAGAGAAGATAGCATCTGTCGGGGATAGCTCAAGAACAGTTCAAGACAGTAATGTTTTCCTAACTTGTTGCTAGATCCATAAGAATGGACAACTAGTAAATACCCCATCTATGTTACTCCCTCAGTTAATTCTAGTGCCAGGTTGTTTCAGTGCATTTGGGAAGCGACTGGGCAAGAGATCTAGATCTCAGAGGACATACAGCTTTAGGCAATGTAAGCTTACCATAAGGACACAGCTAGGTCCTCATCCACAGTTTTCCATGCACTCTAATAAGGTCAGGGGAGAATCATGGCAAGAGCATAAAGAGAGTGAATTTGTTTTACAGTGTGATTGACACAGATAGGGTCAGGCTTAAAGCAGATAAGTGAGTAGGTCCACCCAGCAGAGATCCCTGACAGACACAGGAACTGGGAGAGGAGCAGCTGAGGGCTTTTGAAAGTACAGAACTTCACTCAATGACACTGTGCTACCACAGAAGCAGCAGTTGCCCAAGGGTGTGAATATTCTCTCTTTCCAGGTGTACAGTCACTAGGGAAGCCGTGTCAGTACAGATTGGATTTTTCTTGCACAGATCTGCACATAACCATGTCCCCGTACCGCCTCTGGTCCTGTGGAACAATCGGTGGAGTTGGGGCAATACCTGGAAGACCACTTATTTCTATATTTCTATAAACCATTTTGACAGTTTTTTATGGGAGCATAATTCTGCTTAAAGATGTTTCAGGGTCATTATGCCCTTCCTACAAACAGATTCTTATATTATATATGTATATTAATAAAAAACCCTTCGAAGGCATATTTTACCAGAAGACTAAAATATGCCTTAGTGGTTTTAACTTTCTGTGGAAACTTCAGACTTTGGTCATCAGAATGTTAGGTGCAATTCTCTGTTAACTTTAGAAAATGACACATGCGGGAGCCATGAAATGGAAGTTGCTGACATGTACACCACAAAAAAAAAAAAAAAAAAAAAAAAAAAAAGGAACTGTAACTCCTGCTGCTTTCTTTTTGAACATAGCTGCATGTAAACACAGGTACACAGAAGCCCAGCATAGGCATTGGACCATTGGACAGGCATTGGAATATTTTTGGTCAGTTGGTCAGCTGTGCTTTGTAATAATATTGGCACACACAGACCTGACCTTTTTTTTTTTTTTTTTTTTTTTTTCCCCTCACAGTATTAATGTGCTGAAGTGCTCACAGGTTTTTGCATATCTGAATTGCATAAGCTAAATATTTGCTGTGCACATACAATGTGTGTTGGTGCGGGATCAAGAAGTTAAGGGCCTCAGTGCAGAACTGTGAATCCTGCAGTTCAGGGAATGGACATGGAGATATTTTGGCACTCGTTGTAAAATAGTAATCCCTTGGATTGTATGTTTTCAGGAACACCTCCAGCAGCAAAAAAAAAGCCTGCTCCATAAACAGTCTGCTGCTTCTTGAGAACACTCTTCTCAGTAATAAGGATGTTAATTGTGTTTTGGGATAAGCAAGGAAATACTCTGTGCTGGGATATCAGAAACTGAAATTGTGAATAAATAAGAAATAACAGAGACCCAGGATATACATAAAAGTGTCCAAGTCATAACAACATGTTACTCTGTTGTAGCTTGATGAAATCAAAGAAAGTGCACCATTGCTAGGTCTGGCCCACTGGAAGGACCCATACTCAACCTGCTTTGAAAACCCTTCAGCTGGTACTCAAGCAGTGGGATGCTCCACTTGCAGATTAAATACCCAATTAAAATATGCCTTTTGTTGATTCACCAAATTAGCAGTGCTATAAAACTGTGTTTGTGTGCTTAGATGAGTACAGAAATGCTCATACAACCACCACATGAGGCTCTCACGGTGATAATTTTATCCATTAAACTACACCTGTTTATTGACGAAGCAGAACCACATCTAAGGCAGAAATTTCTAATTCCAGTTTCAAGAAAGTGCATGTGATGAGAATCACTTACTCCACATAGTTTAAAATTCTTTTATATTGATTGCTCTCCTTGTTTGGCTCTAGTGGAGGTTTAAATAGGTGCGGTGCTCATGGTTTAAATAGGTGCAGTGCTCATTCATACAGAATTCAGGCACATTTTCATTGTGTGAAAGCATTCACAGAGATTCAGCACCTTTTTCTTTTAAATCGTCATCTTAATGACTCACTTGGAGTACTTGCACGCAAACTCACACAAAAACCCCTCTAGCGATGACTTACAGTAAAAATGTTTAGGGTGTGTGTCAACAGGTAGTATTATAATTTGTTTGTTAAAAGTTATTTGGTGTCTGGGCAAGATCTCTGACTAAGAATCACTTCCTACTATCTAAAATATTTTGGGGTATTTTCACTGGGAAAATTTGAAAAGTGTTGTCATCTACTTCATCTGCCTACAGAAGGGAAATTTCACAATTCCCATTGATACGACCCGTTACTCAGCAGCATGCATGAAAGGTGGGAGTCTTTGTTTAGCCAAAGCTCTACTGAATTTCAGCATTTTTATTCTATGTCAGCTGCTTTGACCACAGATAGCAGAGGCCAGTTCCTCAAAAGGTGATAGGCAGAGTTTGTTAATAAAGCAGATTTATCAAGGAAGATACCAATGTCTACATGTCTGAGGTAGAAACACTGAGGTGTGGATTCCCTGATTTGCTTTTGAGATCACAAGATAATTCACTATCACAAGACAATATATGCACTACTTAACTCTGATTAAAAACCCAATAGCCTGTATTTCTAATTAATAGCCTGTATTTCTAATTAATTTTTAGTTGGTATATTCCAATGCAGTTTTGCATTCTGAACAGTGCAGAATCTCCCGAATTCCATCTAAAAGCTTAATCCCTGTTAGGGCACTTGACTGTTTGTTACTTATCCACACTTATGGTGCTGCAATATAACACCAAAATTCTCTTCAGATACAAGAACCTTATTTTGTGAATGTTGAATTCTTCACATCTCAACACTTCAAATTTATGAGACTTAGAGCAAAAATTAACATGTATTCCTTGATTTATATTACATCTACTTTAATTGTAATATTAGCAAGAATGGCAATAGACAAAGCAATATGTACATCATGGCTGTAAGCAGTGTATTACTTAGCATAAAAATGTGTGATTTGTTATTGTCTGAAAACTCCCATGCATTAAAACGTTTCTTAGCCAACTGTCCCTACAGAAAACATTTATAGAAAAAGTTTAGTCTCTAATAAGAATGATATGTTACTTTTCTTTCTTGCAAGTACTGTATCTAATACTGTGGCTGTTTAGATCTTAGATCATGGAAACAAGAGAAAAGAAGATATTAACATATCAATGAAACACTCTCCTCAGGAGCCATGGAGTGGGAACAATATTTGCATCTACAGTTTGTTAACAGCACAGGCAAGGCTGCTAGTGAAAATTCTTAAATTAGGGTTTAATGTGATGGTCTCTGTTTTCAAAAGAGAAACAAAAAGCCACCACAAAACCCACGTGTTCAGAAGTGGCTTGTTCTGTGTAAATATCACAGTAAATCACCAGTGAAAACCTGAACCCCTCTTGGTTAAGTAAAGAATAGCAAATGAATCCATAACTGCCTTGCTGCAGTCCTCTTTGGCTCCCAGCTAAGAAAATTATGCTGCTAAATAGAACTAGAATTGTTTAAGGTATATAATAATTTCCCTATGTTATTTATCTGAAGAAATTCTGACTTTATATAGGTCCAGAAATCACCATACTGAATAAGACCTCACTAGATAAACATCTTCCTAATACCGGTCAAACTAATGTTTGGGATACTCCAGGCCCCTCTACTAGAAGATCCCATCCTTGGCAGATTTGTTTTCTAACCAACATCTGTTAACAGTGCCTTATGACTTGAAGCTTGAGAAGCTATACTTTCTTTTCTTGCCCTATCTAACCTACCTATGGCTATTACTGACACACATCTAACTCTTTTTGGCTTCAATAACATCTTGTGATAATGAGTTCCATGGAATATTTGTGCTGCGCTGCAAAAAGTATTTCCTTTAGCCATTTTAAACATGTCACTCATCTCTTAGCCACCTTTATTTATGAAGTACTTCTTGCTGAAATAAGATTGAACACAGTATTCCAGATGACATCACACCATTAACATTTTATATTTTATTTTCTATCGCATTCCTTATACTGTCTAATATTTTTAAAAAGAAATTGAAATCCTGACTAGATGCTGAATACAGATCCCATTAAACTGTCCTCAATAATGTTCAGGTCTTTTTTCACACTTGTAGAGCTCACTAGAAAAAAAAAAAAACAGACCTTTTCTGTAGGAAAATAAAAATTCCATATGCCAACAGAATTTTTAGCATATTCACTCTCACTAGTTATATTTAAAGAGGGTGTTACACTTAAAACAAATATCAAGAGAGAAGAGTATTTCACAAAAGGTAACTCTTTTCTGGAGCTAACCATCAACTTGCCTAGGTCTTCTAAAACATTATTTTCCCCTTCAGACTGAAAATAGCAGAAGCTGAAGGATACTCAGTATTTCTGGAACACATATTCAGGAAAATAAATATGGAATTAGGAGATTGTTCATTGCCAGTCATTTTTGAAAACTCTTAACTTGGTGATTTTATGTAATGCCAAGAATTTAGCTAAAATTTCAACTTCCAACCTGTGAGTTCAGGACCCAGTTTTTAAGGTGATGAGCACCCTTAGGGTTTACAAAAGCCGCAGTGGACTATAGCACTTCATAAAAATCAGGCCCCATGAGGTTTATTTAATTTATTTTTAAAATATTTTCTTTGTTTTAGCCCACTAACAACTAATTAAGCTGCCTCCAGATTAAGTGGCTGAGCCAAGAATTACAGGATATACCACATGCTTTCTCAAGGCAAATATTTACAGTTGTTTGTAGGGTTGATGTCTTTGACATCTATCTTCTACACATAGGCCATTAAAAATGCAACATCACAAAAATCACCACATGACATTATGTGAAAGATTTGCTTTTTGAAAAGCAAGATGTATTCAACGCCAGCTTGCAAATTGTTTTGCAGATGCTATTTCTATAATGCTGGCATGGCTCCTTTTAGCAAGGGGGGTTGGGAGAGAAACATAAAAGACTTAGATCAAAGATTCTTTTTTGGTAGGCAAAGGCTTCTGGCTTCTTTTTCCTAATAGAAAAAGTTTGTGATATCAGAGGAGACCGCACATCAAGCAGGGTTATGCAGCCCAGCTTTAGCATTCTCTTTATTCGTGCTTTGTGCTTGCTGCCGCGCCCTTGTCACTGTGCTGGTATTTCATGGGGGTCTCTGTGGGATTTGGAGAACACAGGCAGAAAATGCTGTAGAAATAAGGACTTCTAGTAATTTATTTATAATTTCTGTTAAAGTAACCTTATGACTGACAGTTTTAAATAAGACTAATCCACTGAAAGGCTCCAATGGCTTCTTGATGCCTTTAGTAATCACAGTATGCCTCTGAGCCAAATGGTGGCATGGCAAACGCATCCCTGTGCAGGAGAAAGCCTTAGAGCAAATGCAGTCAGGCATTGTCTGTCCTTTCTAAAGTCACATGCATTTCTGATTTCAGCAGAAGTAGAGAACTTTCTTTGGAATAATCAGTTATGCAAACGGTAATTAAAGATAAACAGAAAAACATACAGCATGAGGCTGTCCAAAGCACTCATCAGCGCCTCATTTCTGCAGCCATTCAAGTTTAGGATAAAGCTCTCACTTCCCTCGTGGACAATGCCTAGTGCCCACGTGTCTGACCAGGGCAGAGGCTGCAGAACACGTTCCCTGCAGGCTGCAGATGTGCGGTACAGCTGGGTCAGGGAGCTCCCAGGTTACCTACGCTGCCTCTCACCACGGGACTGCAGAGGCAGGCAGCACCACTGCTGCCAAGCTTGGATAACGCAGTGGTGTGTGCCTCTTCCAGACAGCTCAGCAAATGGAGTTTCTCAAGTTACTAAATATATTAAAGTATAGACTTCAAAAGCCGCTGATCGGAAGATGGTGACAATGAAGGACACCATGCAAACAAATAATCTAACACCATAGACCTGTTTAAGAGCTGGAAGAAGTGTGGGGAAGATTTTTCTCTCCCTCACCCCCATGGTTTTCAGGAAAAGGTCTTTGAACTTCTTTATCTGAGCACTTATATTTTTATTACAGGAAATTAAGAGGCTGAATGATGTGTGATTCAACTGTAGATCCCTGGACATGAAATGAAGCCATAATAAAACATTTTAATATGAAATCAAAACCATAAGCTTGACTCTCTCCTACTTCTGACCTCTGCTCTATGCAGGGGCAAAATACATAGTGGGAGCCAACAATTGCTCCTTCTTTGTATTTCACCAATAAGTCTTTAGGCAGGTTATATGCTGCTTTAAATTATAATACCGGTTGTGGAGTCTCTAAGAGCAGATCTCTGTTGTGTAACAGAAGGCAGCCCAGGGATGCGTGGCCAGTGTACACACACGACGGAGTATTAGCTTGGTTCTCCGTTAGCACATACCACGTGTACACTCATACGCCAGGCTGGTCTTGAAAGTCAGGCCTGTGAGTATATCCTGTTCATGGATTTACTCTGCCTCCTTCCAACACAGGAAGATGAGACATTGCAAAGGTGTGAGATACAGATTTTGGTCCTCAGAAGTCAAGGAATGAGATTAGGCAAGAGAACGTTGCTTCAAAGATATATATATATATATATATATATATATTTGAATACTGCTGTTTAGGAAGAATAAATGCAGACATTCAGGGTGTCATGCTGCTGCTGGCTGAGCTGGCAGATAAAAACACGTCAGAACTGCAAGCATTAGTCAAAGAAATCAAGCTAATGCTCTAATCAAGTACAGCTAAATTCTGTAATGTCCAATAAAAGACAATCTGCATTATTGGAGGAGTGCCAAGCAGCCAAACAATACAAATTTAGTTTTCCAAGGAGGGCCTCTCACATTAAACTCAAAAATCAACAAAGACTGCAGTCTGACATTACAGCTAACCCAATCCAATCGCTCATCCCTCTGTAAGTTCACTTCCCCTCCCCTGTGCCAGCCTTACACCTCTCTGACCACAGCACTTTGGTGCAGGGAGCTAACCCAGCCAAATACATATGATTCTTGTCTGACACTTAGCTCTGTGAAACAGAAACAAGTGTCATTGCCAGCGCAAAGGAAGTGGCAACAACATATATCTGCACACAGAAGAGGAAAGCCTTATCATTAGATTGTGTACGCTGCGATGTTACCAGTAAGGCCAAGAGGAGAGCCACAGCACCCTGCCTGTGCTCCCTCTGGGAAACCCAGCTCGGATTTGCAACAGAACAGGTCACAATTTGACAGCATGTGTCTGATGGCACAACATATTTATATCAACTATTTTGATTTTATAATTGAATTGTAGTTGCAAATCTGAATAACTAATAGCAGGAACAAAACCTCACCTCTGAACTTCCAGAGCTGTTCTCCAGTGGGTCATTGAGTTCTGGTTTGCTGGGCTGTCTGACCTCCGAGGGAGGATTTGGAGCCATGCTAATGTTTAAATAGCTATCTGTTTCCAGTAGCCAAATAATGTTTCTTTTGGTCTCTGGAAGTCTGAAAAAGCCTCTCCAAGAGCTCTCTGGTGCATAAATCAAATGTGCATATATAAACTGCTTCCATTTTATTCATTAATTAAGACAATAATGGAAACACAGGGGAACTTGCATGACAGCAGGAGGTTAGACTAGATGACCTCCACGGGTCCCTTACGGTCTGAATTATCCTAAAGCCCTATGACCCCATGAGAGTGATTCCTACACACACACACACATCCCTATCATCCCCTCCTTTGCTCACAATAGCTACTTTGGATAGAAACTGTTCACCTGCAATCCTGAAGCAAGCAGCTCTTCTACCCTCCTTATGCAGGTCAATCAGGCATACAGTGGTCAGTCTGGGGGGGAAGCGAAGATTTTCTTCAAGATACTTTCTACAGGCATGGCCATCTAAATGGGATACCTTTCTCCCGCTCCTCATTCTTCACAGGCCATTTCTCATCCTGTCTTTCATATCAAATTTCTGCTTAGACACCTACTGCACATTCCTGAGCCAGACCTCACAGGCAATCCCTTCCTTAATTCTTTATGAAAATGGAAATAAGAAGGGTAAACAGGAATACCAGTGTAAAGCCAGTTTTATGCCACCTATATTGAAGAATCAGAAAGCAATAGTTCAAAACACCCAGGACAAAAGCCACTGTCTGGCCCTCTAAGACAGAGCAGTCATGTGGACACACTGTACCAGAAATGTAAATACAGGTGACACAGTGACACAGAGTGTGACATCCACCCCTTACGTAAAATTCCATATTTTGGCTCACGTGGTATCTAAAGAAAGTGTACATTACCAACACTATGAGCCTTGGTTACACAGAGAGGCAACAACATGAGACTTGCCAAACCTGGGTGACAAATCCGGGCTGCACACTCAGCCCCAGTGCAGGAGGCACGGCAGGGTGGGACAAAGTCACCGGAGAGATTACTGCCAGAAAGTGATACCAAAGAGGGCAGAAATAAGACATGGAGATGCTAGGCGAGAGAGAAACAGAGACAAGGAAATAGGAGAAAATATAAAACAAGGGTTGTTTTTCTGACACTCAAATCTGAAACGAAGGATTTGTTCTGGTTCCTTGTTTGCCTTTTTTACACCCTTGCCATCACATATGCTGTGCAGAGCACTCACATTTACGGTCAGATGAGCAGATGCAAAAGAAACAAGGACAAGGACTGTCATTTTAGGTGCAGCACCTATAACAGTGTGTTCCTTATTTGTGAGAGGAGCTTATGCACCCAATGTACACTGGCAAAAGTGATATGGCGAAGTTAAAGTAAACAAGTATTTGCTATTAAAAATAACAAGAGACATCTACACTAACTGCTAATTCTGTAGGATCTTTGCCACTGCTTCGGAATCAATTCATCCACCTTTAGAATCTGGCTTTCCATTTACAATTAAAAGGATGTGAAATACACAGTAAGAAAACAGCCTTAGAACAAATAAGCCCAAGGAGACAAGCAAAAGAGGAAGTGAAAGGCTTACAAAATAAAAATAAGAATGAGGCACAGCATTTGTCTCTGACAGTATTTGCTGATACGTCCAAATTGAAATGTCACATGGAAATGGTGCAATTTTTGCCTTTGCTATGAGTGAGCATGTCTGTCAGATGCTTTCCTCTTGTCCTCAATAGTTCACATACAAGCAAAACCAAAGACTTCCAAGTTGGAGAACCTGCTATCAGCCTTCTGAGCACAATGCAATGACACACAATAAATTCTTTAGCAACCAGCTGTGCTAGAAATGCCTTTTTCAGCCATCTCATCAAGAAGTTCCCAAGTGTAGCTTGCTTAGTTATTTTTTTCTGAAGGCCATAACCACGTTGGAGCAGAAGCACGTGGCACTATGCTACTTCACATGACTAAGCAGAAATGAGCATGCCTCTTCCCCAAAATCTCTGGCAGGGCAAAGGAAACAGCAGCAGCTGCTCGGCCACTAGTACTCAGTAGCCACACCACTGAGTACACTGAAGACAGCAGGATACTTTATTTCCTTGGTGTACCACTTTGAAATGGCTTGTGTAGCACTAACAGGTCAGGGCTTATGTTCAGAAATCCAGTTTAATTTACAGCTTATGCTACAAGAGCCCCTATAAGCCCTGAACTTGAACAGTCATAAGATATCCCAACTCTTTCACAATCCAGTTGAATGACTTACAGAGAAAACCCAGATCCCAAATCCAGATACCAAACAGAAGGTGAAAATCAGCTGCACAGCCAGGAATGGGAACCTGTTTCCCCACATGCTGGACAACCTGTGGTCAGTGTTAGCCATCATACAGCCTGTGCATTCAGCTTGCATGGACCAATCTCCACAGGACTTTACTTCATATTGGAGCATCACCGAGCTGTCATCAAGTGTTTATAGCTTCAAGCAGAAATGTGCAAGGTGAGCAGATTGTGGGATACTAGAACGAATCAATTCAGATTCAGGACTTGAGCTCTTCAAAGTTTTGGGAATGATTAGATCTAAAATTTTGCATCAACATCTTAGAGAAGGAAAAAACATCTCCTCAATTCATACTGCATATTTGAAGCCCTCAGCCTGAATTATTAGGGTTATCAGAAGCCCATTGACCTTTTCTAAGCACTTCTAAATCTATCAGCAAAGCACAACAACAGAACTGTGGGAATTTATGGCAGTTGCAATACAGTTGTTCTTCCTTCATTTTCTTAGATACATGTTTTGTTTTAATTATTATTATTTTCTGCCTTTTTATTAAAGAATATATTACAAGGAGAAATCTTGAAGGGGTCTTCTCTCCACTCACTAATTTTATTTAGAAAAGCAATCACTAAATCTGACACTTTCGGATAGAGATAGACTTAATGAAGTAATAGTATCACAAAAGCCAAGACAACCAAAATGTAGCAGTCAAGAAGGGGAGGGTTTTTACGTAAAAAGCATACAACAACTGGTGTTCATTTTGTTAAACAGTCTTAAAAAGTTATTGACTTTCGTATTAATGAAGGAATATTGTGGCAATGTCCAAACTGTCATGCCATTCCATGTAACGTAAAAAATTAAAATAAATATTTTCACAACTACCCAGAGAGGAAAAAATCTTTGTTACTGCTTAAAAAAAAAAAAAAAAAGGGGGGGGGGGAAGGAATAAATTAAAGATTTATTTTTTTATTTTTTTTTTTTTACAAGTCTCTAGCTCTTCTCAAAAGAGACACAAACTAAAGCTCAGCAGTCCTCCTTTTGCCAAATGCTGCTTTGTTGGCCTTTATAATTAGAAAGAATAAATTAAAAAGTCACAAAAAATCCTTTGCTGACCTTTTTAAGGTCTTCTCAGTTATGCTGTAAAAATCTAAAAATTTCCTATGTTATACACACCATCTTCACTTGGGAAGCTTTTCTGAGGTTATTTCTAGGAAATAGAAACTAGGAAATTACAATATTTGCTGTTGTTTCAGTAGGCTTTTTCTTTTCTTCTTCTTCTAATGCAGTCATCCATAGAGAACTGGAATGTACAGGAGCAAGCCAATACTCAGAAGAATAAAGTTCAAAAATAATTTTATCACAGGCCCAAAAAATGCAAGCCTGCTAATTTTTCCTAATTCTTTCTGCCAAGAAATAGAAATGCTTTCTGGTTCATTGAGCAAATTGGTGGGTCTGAATTCCAGAAATTCAGATATCCTCACAAAGGCAGCATTATGACCAAACAGGTTACGTGTTCAGAATTCTGGCTGGGTGCCACTTTGTTAATAAATACAAGTGTTGAATTCAGCTGGATTTAAAGATTGTGTTCTTTTCTTGAGCAAGTCTGAAAGTGCCAAAGTTGTAAAATTATCGTTGTAGCTTGTGCTTTGAAACTCAGAGACACCATTGCAGATAAAAAAAAAAAAAAAAAAAAAAAAAAAAAAGTCTCTGATCCTGCAAAGAGAATCAGATGGGCAGGTCTCACACTGAGCCTAGCTGACTTCAGTGACCTAAACCAGTGGCTTGCTGCATGGAACTACAAAAAGATTGCACAATCTGTTATAAATTAAACACTCGGATAAACTACAAGATATATTTAATCTGGATTTTAATTTTTAATACAAATTTTAGAAGATAAAGCAGTTAAATATATGATTATAGATCAGAGAGATTTCTTTCTTTCTGGGTTCTCTGTGCTCTGTATGATTAAAAAGAATTCACTTTCTTCAATAAAATGGATAATGTTCCATCATCAACAGTAATCAACTCGAACACCAATAAAATCCTCCCAAGAGTCTTTTATTTTTTAAAAGTTAAAATATCAATTTAAAAAAAAAAATCTTTTGTGTCTTAATTGCACAGGATGACATTGGCATTTTATATTATACAATGGCAGTTATCAGAGCTGAACAATTCCATGAACAATTCCAACAAATGATTTATTTTCCTGTCTGTTCCAGTTCATCAAAACCTCTGAATTACTCCAAATACATTTGTTATTTAAAATTAGTCAGCAAGTACTATTTGCAATTAGTGGTTAACAACGAGGCAGATTTTTTTTTTCTCTCCCTGCAGATCCATTTTACAGATTAAAAGCTGAGGCACAGAAAGGCATCTATCAGGACACAAAACCAGCAGCAAACACCATCTTCCTGCTGAAGCACTGGACCACACAGGTTGAGAGTGGTCAGATCCTTTGCAGTTAAGTGCCCATGCACATTTACTTAAGGATAGCCATCCCTGGGTTTTATGCATGCATGTACACATACATACCTCCATATCTATGCCAATACTCCAGTTTTATCTATATCTGCTTCTACATATTGTTAACAACTTGAGTTTTACTTTTATTTATTTATTTTAAACTGGTTTAAGTGCCACTGAACTGCCATCATGTAAGTAGCCCACAGGCAACTCCTCCTTCATCGTACATCTTAGTTCTTCTAATTGCTTTATCCTCCCTTTCACTCTTTCTAAAAGAAAAAAAAAAAAAATCTGCACTGGTATTAGCAGAAATAATTTTTGTTTTCCTCCTCCCAGCTCTGGTGTAGCTATAGGCTCAGACCTGAGCAAAAATCTTGCTTCTTCAGAAATACAATTATTTGATTTGAAATGACTCAAATAAGAATTCTGTTCTGAATGCTTTAGGGAAAACTGTTCATAAAATCCTTTTGTTATTAGAAAAGATACCTTACTATTGGCGCACTTTAATAAAAGAATACATCTGGATTGTCACTGCAAGAGAGATGGCTCTTCCACCAGGTGCTGAATGCTCTGATCTCTGGATTAAAGCATGTTCAGCACAGCAGAGCTCCCACTAGAACTGAATCTTCACAATTTGTAGTAGCAAAAGATGCAGGCAAGCACCTAGTGGGAAATTTAGAAAATTTATACTTTTTCTTGCACTTGCAATGCTTAAATATGACCAAGGAAGGGAAACTGAGCATCTCTGGGAAGGATATGCTGAAAATTCTATGTGCTGAATGGGCCCCAGTAGTTAGGATGCCTGATTAATGTTATTTTCCTCTTTAAAAGCGACTGTAAATTTACCAGTTCCCAGATTCCTAAGATGCATGAAATGGCTGCGTGCCAACACCATCCCAGAAGCAGGAAGAGTTTGTCGGAGAACAAGAAGATTCAGAGCAGGAGCGAGAGCACAGAGACCATTTGAATTCTGTTTTCCAGGGAAAGCTCAAACTATTATTAATATCTCAGAAGTTCCTTGCAGCCACTGAGGGATTTAATTGCAGCAGCCTAATGAAACTCTGCCATGCCCCCTTGCTTCTTCCCAGGATCGGGATACGTGGAGCTGGGGGAGGGGAGGGAAGGAAGGGAAGGGAAAAGAGGAAAACAAAAAGATCAGAGGTACATTATTTATCTGAACACTTCGTAGGTGTTTTTCATTATACTGCAGTAGCTAATCTGCTCCAAATAATCTGAAACATCTAGTGAAAGAGATCACTACTTGCAAGATGAAACTTTGCAAGACATTCACCCTTCCTTCAGACACCACCCACAGACACTTTTGAAGATTTCCCCACTTTTTCCCCTGTTGAGCACATTTCAAATCACAGATCCTTCATCTGTACCCCATCATTGCTACCTGAAATCAACACATTCTTTGTAGATAAGTGCATGTAAAAATATGTATGTACATACTTACAAAATGAAATACATTTGCAGAAGTGCATGCAGATATTTACCAAGTTGTATGTTTTACTTCTGTATTTGTACATCTCAAAAAAAAAAAAAAAAAAAAAAAAAAGGAACAGTGTAGGCTTAACATTTTTAGACTTATGACTGTAATTCAAATACTTGGGAGACATATATATTACAACATCTCATCACAGACATGTTGTACTGTACTAAGAAGAGTGGGGAAGCATTTGGGTCTGTAAAAATGTCATTTGTGAGCACCGCCTCTCCAAAATGATTTGTGATCCTCCGGCAAGGATCAGACTCAAACAACAACCAGTTTTATGTTTAAAATCAATGTCAAGATGCTGCTGGAAGTTAGTGTCTGTCCACATCAGAGATCTAATGAGTCTGTCTTGATATTAAAAATACATGGACAAACTTCTCTTACTGTAAGCTATAACAAAAAGCTTTTAATTGCTTTACAGAAGACTTGAAAGTGTATACCACATCAGCACATCAGCAAAGGAAAATAATATGGCTAAAGGTGTGATGACAGTTCAATATCTATTTTTGTTCCAAGATATGCTTGTATCTACTAGGGCAAATTTCTCACATCTTTCTTTTTTTGTGCCATTTTCACATTCTACTACTTGGTCTTTGCAGAAGACAGTGGGAACCGAAAAGGAAATCAGATATTCCACACCGCCTGAATGGAAGAATTCTGCTGTGGTATGTCTTTAGACAGGGCTTTAATGGTGAACCTTCAAAAATCTCTCACTTTCTCCCCACTTCTTATTCCTTAATAACATTTTCACTATGAGCACCCCTATATTTAATTGCTGTAGTCAAAACAGAACCAAAAGGATCTTAATGAAGAGTCAAAAGAATGGTTCTTCCACCTCTTACCTCATCATCTTAGACAGTAGTGAAATGTCCTTAACCTAGCCAAATAAAATGTTCAGAGATGTAAAAATGTTCTGAAGAAAATAACTTTTGCCTTCTCTTGACTTTAAAAGTCTCATATCTATTTGGTTCATTTCCCTGTGAGAAGAAAGATTTTGCAATGATTACATACATTGAAGATCTAAGTAGCTTTCTCCAAAGTTCTTCCTCCACATCAGAGCAGGCTTCTAGCTATAGTCTGCTTGCCTGACAATTTCTTATATTTCCTTCTTGCTCTTTTGCTCCTGTTTTTTTTTTTTTTTTTTTCTCCCCTGAAGTGTAGCCCACTAAACACAGATGAAAGGAATGAATTATCTAACTTTGAGAGATTAAAAAAATATAATATAATGAGAGATTAACCTACCAAATATTCAACCCTTTAGCCAGCTGAGCACTGAGTTTATGGTTTCAGCTGTTCTACTACTTCAGGAAGTGCAGATTTTGAATGCTTGGCAGATAATAATACACAGACCCAGGTGTTTTTTTTTTTTTTTTTTTCTTTTCTTTTAACCAATGATACAAAGGAAGTGGTTTTGTTGCTAGCAGGTACCTTGTTTGGGATATTAAGATAATGAAAGTTCATCACCACAGACAAATTGTGACTGCACACCATACAGCCTGACCTCAAATTCAAGTTACTGAATGGAGAACATTTATAATAGCCCTCCCTGATCCCCCAACAAATCAAATTCATACCCTTTAATCTGTTAGAAGAAACTGAACTTTTACGTAAATAGATTTAAAGGAAGAAGAAAACAAAACCAAATCTTAGAGAGAAAGAAGTTTCAGTGGTGCTATATTCAGGAAAATAGAAGGCAAGTTCAAACTTTAGTCATATCTAGTTCTTCTCTCTTCCAGCAATTGCTTTGTTACACAGAACAACCGTGTTTCCAACAGTAATGCACAGGGAGGGATGCCAAGAGGCAAGCTTACTCAGAGAGATAGGAAACATTACACACTGACCCCCCCTGTTCTGCAAGGCCGGTCTTTCACTGGAAGGAATAGATGCTTGTGCAGAAATACAAGCAGTCGATTTTAAAATAGTGTCGGGAAATGCACAAAGATCAACACATGTGTTGATCAACTGAATAACTGGGCTAGATAAATACCAATCAAAGCCACTCCCAGATTTGGCAGGCATGCCTGTAAAAGGTCTTCTACACAGTCAGTGCATTTCCAGACATTTAACCCATGTTTTAGTGCCTTGCTAGAGGGTGTGGCACAGTGTAATTGTGTAGGGGAAGCTGGTAACCCTGCTAAAGACACTTTCCCTGTAACCCAAAATGTTCACTTTTCCTGATTAAAATGGGTAAAAAAAAAATAATTTATGTTGGTGGTTACAGTTTAAATTGTCTGGTACACTTCAAAAGCCTGTTTACCTGTGATTTAAAACCAGTATCTTTTGATCAAAGAGATAAGCTGTCTCCACACTGTCTGGTGATCATTACTTTCATAAGGCCTTTTCCCTGTTTAGATAACTTTTCAGTTTTTTGGAGTTACAAATAGATGCCAGTTTCAAATTTGTCCATGTAAGTCTGCACACAGCTTTGCTGGGGTCTGTCGTACTGCATCTGAGATAATGTTTCAGCAATTTAAGATTTAACAGCTGCTGCAAAGAATTACAATTGGCTAATCTTGGTCCTGCAGTCCCTTTGAAGTAACCATGTCACACAAAAAAACCTGCAGCTTCTTGCGAACGCTGTATTTGGGATTATTACCCGCTAATTGGAGAAACTTTCGAATTTATTGATGAGAAAAAAAAAATCACTGAAATGCATTAGTATTTTTCTGTTTACTTCATCTTGAAACCTGCAGCAAAATGAATCAAAACTTTGTTCTTCTTAATGATGGTGTGGAGTACAAAGAAAGAGATTAGAGTATGACCTGACTTCCTTTTGTGCTTGTTTATATCATTGGAGCAGAAAGAATCTCGGAGCTTGGCAGCCCACTTCCTGAAGTCAGAAAAAAAATAACCTACATTTACTGCAAATTGTATTGAGCTCATGAAGCTCTGATATCACAAGTCATTGATCTGGTCAAGTGTTAAAGAGAGATGTGAGACTTCCCCTTTTTGTTACAAATTCCAGCCCAGGAGACAAGAAAACAGCCACTCTGCCTGCCACCAGAGCGTGGGGGAACTGCTAAGGAAGGCACCACTGAGATGGCAGTTTTGCTCTTTGGAAGAAATACCTGCATTATTTTTTCTGACAGCACCAAGCTATTTGTTAAATATAAAATACCGTAACTGAGCTACTCCTTGCTAAAGGGGCACCGAGAGTTATAAATATTTACTTGAAAATATCATCAGAGTTGAAACTTAATTGAAATGCTAAAGCTTTGTTTGCTTCCCCTGCTTCAGCACAGCTGAAACAACAAAACCAGTCAGACTGCTTTTTTTTTTTTTTTCCTCTTTTTTTTTTTTTTTTTTTTTTTGGTCAGGTATGTGCTGAATTACCGACAAAAAGCTTTCGGGTTCTTAGAAGAAGTGCAGCACCCAAAGGATTTCTCCCAGCTCCAGACAAAAAGGCTTCAGCGAACTATCTGGGTTGCTCTTTTTGCAATTGCCTTTTGTTGGCTTGGACTGAACGTGTATCTATTTTGTGGCCAGACACAGAATTTAGTATGAAAACACAACTGGAACACCCTTTTCCAAAACATTAAAAGGTTTACAAATGAGAGTTTAAGGTTTCTGCATAAGCAATCTGTGAGTGTAAAGGGACTGGGCTTTGTTTTTGCTGTAAACCTCCCCTTTCACATAAATGAGGGCTGTGGAGATAAAAACTGTTCTCCATATTCCACTCCCTGTTTTGTTTGTTTTCTGGATAAAATTAGATTTCTGAAATTCCAAAGGGGGTTGTAACATTTTGTAGAATCCTAGAGTTTAGCAGCATCAGTTCTTATTTAAAAACAAAACAAACAAACAAAAAAACTTTTTTAAAAGCTTTTTGAAATTGTAGGTGAAATTATGCAAGTGCAGACTGCCATAAAATACTTTTACTCCTCCTCTGTGCGTGTTAATGTCAAATAAATGCTACCATCTCCATTATACTGATGGAAAGCCTCGGCACAGATCCTCAAAAACTACCCAGGCATTTATCTTTTGATCTACTTCCCAGCTGTGTGCTGTGACCGGTAAGGCAAGCTTCCACTCCACTGGGCAGATGCCATGGTTTGGTGCTTAACATCCTCCAGGCTTTACCTGAATCTCTTTCCCTGGGGCTGGGGGTTCCAGCTGGAAATAGTTTGATGGGCAAGGATGAAAGAAGAGGTTTCAGTAAAACAGAAGGAACAATGCCTTGGAGTATCCTCAGTACAACTGCTGGACTTTTTCTTCCTGTTTATTACTCAAATTGCTATTGCTCACTTATGATATCTGAATTAAAACAAGCAACACTAATATATACAATAAAACTACTATTTTTTCACTTTGATATCATTGTAGACTTAGTTTCTATTACTGTAATGCTGAAAAGACTTAGCTATCTTAGCCTTAAACAGTCCAAACTGGAGAAAGCTTACAGGGTCAAGATTCAGGTGAATAAGTCTAAATAAATGAATGAACTATTCCTAGTATTCCCTAGCAAACCGATCTTCCAACTGAGATGAGAGGGAGCAGACATCTAACCTGCTGAGATGTTTGAAAAAAACATCAACAAGCTGAACAAGTTCCACAGTGTGGGAAAAATACAGCATGTTCTGAGTTCATTGTATATCCTGGCCTCACATTTTCAAGTTTTTCTCTTAGCTTTGCAACACAAGAAACATACGTAAGCAACACAGAAAATCCTACCCCAAAACTGAGATATCTCTAACACCAAGTAGGCTTTATTGAAGTTAAATACAAAGAACTTCATGAAAGAGTTTTGGCACAAAAATCATGAAAAGTTTGATAGCTTGAAAGACTGCAATTGTTCAATTGTTTGTAACACTAATAAGGGGCAGACAGAATGACTAGTTTGTTCTAGTTATAATTACTATAGCAGTGACAGTAGGTGAGAAAAATAAGAAATAGAAGAAACATAGCTTTTAAAATTATTAATTAACTAATTCCCCTAAGAGAATAATTATATTGGGACAGCACACAAAGCAAAGGGACTAGTGACAAGCGTGACAATATCTGTTCCATTGACGATACCTTCTCAAAAAACTTTTTGTGTAAGACTTTTTCAGTACAGGTCTCCCACCCCCCCTTTTCACAAGAAAAGATGAGAAAAATACAATTTATGACTCTATGTATGCCTGATAATCTGTAAAGATTTTCTTCTGTTTCATAAAGAGAATGTGGTGATAGATACCAGGATGTGGGTGACTCAAAGGTTAGTGTTAATATTATGCAAAAAAACATGTAAGCAATGGGGAAATAAAATCTACAGAAAAGGTGTATATACAAAAAGTCTCTGGAACCCTCATTAGAGACATTCACCCACACAAAGCCAGAGAAATATTCACACTTCCACTTATTTTTTCAATGTGCTTTTTCTCCAAAAAGACTTTTTAAAGGACTGACAGCATAATAATACCCATCATCATTGGAGCATGTCCCTGACTGCTGTTCCATGAGCTCTCAGGTAAGGATGTTCAAATAAAGCCCAATATAGAAGTTTGGGGATTCACAAGGCCATACTCCAGGTGCTGGATTGATTTCAACTGATTGCAGTCTGCACAGTGCAGTACTGACCAGCAGACTCTGACCCTACATCAGGAAACCATAAACCTAGATCATTTAGGGACAAATGCAGCATCTTATTCCACATTTATTGTCACTCACCACAATAAAGTTAGCTAGCAAAATGATTAATGGCAGAGGAAAGAACTTTGGTTGTGAAGTGCTGATCATATCAATGGCTAAATGTTAGGCAGTGCCTAAAAACAAGGACAGCCACAAGACCTGGGGAGCCAAAGGGTGGCAGAGGTGTGCAGAGGCAGGGGATGTGTCACCTGCCTTTTGGACAAAACTTTGGGGATATGAAGAACACTTACTATTTGAAAATATTCTCCTTCATTTTCTTTGAGCTTTCCTTTTAGGATATTTACACCTCATTCTGTAGTTTTATAATCTTCTGTATTTAAAAATTAAATGATGAGGGTTTTATTTGTTTGTTTGGTGACACTTTGTCAAAAAGGTGTGCTGAGTGCACCAGAAACTCAAGAGCAAATTTACAGAGCTTTAAGTTTCTAAAGATATGTGCATAGAAGAGTTTCATAAGTTTAGAAAGTGGAATAGGTGCCTTGCCGTTTTGGGGAATGGCTTTAGAAAACTAATGGCATTTTGATATGCATAAATATTTGTTCTCTATTTTGAAGCACTTATGATTTATGAAATGGCAGTATAACTGTGGAAACTGTAGCTTTGTGTTGTTATTTCAACCAAAGCAAAACTAAAACCCAAGCTATTTATTGGTGGGGGTTTTCCCCATCCACCCAAACTACTGGGGAGATTGGGTGATATTACACAGCACGCTGGAAGATTCTTCACCTGCAAGTAAAATACCAAAAGGTATTTTACTTGTGGGTGAAAAGAATCACCAATTTTACAAGTGGGTGAAAAGAATCACCAATGTGAATAGTAGGCTTCAGAATAAGCTAGTCTATCTCTAAAGAAAAGCAAGTCAAGAAGCATAATTTCAACCTCAATCTCAAGAAAAAAATAGCATGTAACACTGAACACTGGCCCCAGAACAGGGAGTTCTCTACTGTCTACCTGCATCCTTCTCCTATCTACCTTCTCTTTGAAAGTATTTAATTTGCCATTTCTAAAGGGTCAAAATGTGAAATCTCTGAAGAACTAGTGAAAGTCAATCCTCAAGTAACCTTATGCACTATGTAGCACAGGAATTAATTTTCACTGCCTCTTCCAGGCTAATCAAGTAGTGTGGTGCAACTGGAAACTGAGCAAAAACAGTAGAGCACCTTCATGGTATATAATTTGTCACCAGGGTTTTATGTACTTTTTATGCCATGAGGATATAGATAACAGGGGAGGGTAGTTACAGCATTTATGCTTTGTTTTCCATAACTTGGGAATGTCAGTTGTACTTTCTTTTCCCACAGTGGGAATCCATTATTAATATTTACAAGCAATTCTCTAGTAAGCAGGTAAAAACTCATAATCAGAATCAAATTACTGCACTCCTGATGATACTTCATGAGATGAGCACTTTATTAGGAAGCTTTTGTTTCCAGAGAGACTATTTAATGATAAGTACATCATTAGAGTATTAAAGAAACTGATAATTGCTAGTGAAACAATTATTTTTCTTGCCCAATGATTCCCCCCATTCCCCCAGTGAGAATTGGTGTACTCAATGCTTAGAGAATAATATAATTATTCAGAGTTCATTAATAGGCAATATTGCTTTTCCTTTCATCAAATTAGATTTGTGCATCTGTTTGAATAAGGATATATACGTCTTCAGCAATGTAGTACGTACTTTTTAATTTTCTCAAACTGCTAAAGAGGGAACAATGTGAACCTGGCACTTGGCAATCAGTGAGCTGAGGAAACTTGACTCCTAGGTTAGTTTACTGCTCATGGCAGTGCGAGCAAGCCTATCACCACGCTCATCTGCTCTGCTTCACTTTCCCACATGGCAGACAAGGACGGTTCCTCCCCATCCTTGCAGTGAACGACTTCTGCTATTTTTAAACTCTGTCAGGCTCCACAGACAACGAGCAGTGATAATGTGGCCAGAATGACGGGAAGAGCCTGGTGGCTCTGAGTCCCACAGGCCTTTAGGTACATGAGGAGAGCTGTGGCAAGGCCCGCCATTTGGCCTGTTTACCCCATAAAGTCCTAGTCTTACTAAAAGCCAAGTTTCCTCACAAATCAGAGGAAGCAGCTTTTCTATTATTTTCTATTTGCATCTGCAGATACAATAAATGTGCAGATTCTTCTAACTGCAACATCTCAAGCCAGCAAGGAGGAGGCTTGGTGAGTCAGCAGTACACACTGGGAAAGCAAAAGACCTAAAAGGAAAACAAATATAAGAGACAATTGTGGAATTTTATACAACAGAGAACTAAAACTAAGTCTCTCATAAATACAATTTTAAGCAAACAGAGTAGTGGGAAAAGAAGTTCTGATGCCAGGCAAGTGGGCCACAGCAAGTACTTTTACTGAATGTTCAATGCAGTGCCAATAATTACTGCCCATAATGAGGGAAAACAAGCTGCAGTTGTAGCACAGTACCACAGCACATAATGCTGTTTGAGTTTCCCTTCTGTATGCTTTTGCATGCTATGTGCTGATAAAGATCTTTTCCTCTAGTTTCATGTTTGCATGGTATTCTTGTGTAATAGCCCAACCTGTCTGGTTACAGATTCTTCTGTCTCTCCTGATTAACGTCCTCCTCTTTGGACCCCATGAGAGAATCTAGGAAGCTTTTGGTGTTTTTCTGATCATTTGCTGCATTATCTAGGCTGTCATTCTCTATTTCAGCTATGGATTGCTCAAAACCCAGCATTACTTGCGTTTTTACTTAGCATAAAAATTGCTCTCCAGAGCAACTTGTCTTTGAACTGGTATTGAAGCCAACTTGAGGAGTAATCAGTTCTACAAGCGTATAGTGTAGATATCCCAATGTCTCTTCGATCAAGAAATTCAAGTCCTCGTCTTTAGGGAGCCAAGGAAAGCACAGCTGTTACAAACCATGTATGATTCCAGCTTTGCAAATTCCCTATCACCCAGTATCAACAGTAGTGAACAAGAAATCCTGGATGTTTTTTAGTCTTTTTAAATTAAGAAACAATATCTAGTACACAGTACCAACAGCACTGAAAGGAGCATAATGTGCAGGCATTGCAGTCCCAGTGTGAGGCAAGGCAGTGTTAGCAAAGTCCCCTCCCAGGGCACGAGCTAGCAGCTAGAGTGGTTAGATAGTCATTAATTCCTACCAGCCTCAAAAAAAAGACAAAAAAAAAAGATCAGTGCAAAATGAGTTACACCTGTCCTGTAGAGTACTATTGCTTTAGCCCAGAGAACCTGGCTGTATGGGAATACTAGGGACCAAAAGGTGAATTAAATAAAATTACTTTGATGTGACATCCCCATAGAAACAGTTGCTGAAGTAACAAGACCTTTAGTTCCTCAAGTCTCTTTAAAATAAATAATAGTTAAAATAAATAAATAAACAATTTGCTTCCCAAGACATTATAAAGTTTTCAAAATAGAAAATTTCACTTGGGAAGAGCTCAGGATGAGTGTTGTTATACAAGCTCTTAACATATCCAGCAGGTGTACAGCATTGCAGGACTGTAATCACAACTTTTTTCTAATCCCTATTCTGAGGCAGTTCATGATCCTTTTAACTAACAGCATTTATTACTTCTCCCAAAAATATAAAGAAAACAACACATTTGGCTACAATGTACTATTTTGAATAGCTAATAGAGAAATGGGGGAGCGTATGTATATGAAAAATGAAAAGTATATTTATTACTGATGCTCACTATTAAATTTGACAGACAGCATTTGCCTCCAACCTTTCAAGCCAGAAGTGGAACAGATGTTCATGAAAAGCCAGTTAATTTCCTGCCATTTGTGAACTGATTAGAAACTGAAACATTAGCACACTGACACTTCTTTATTTTTAATCTTGCTCATGTTTTAAAAGGAAAAGAAAAGAACCACTGGGAGCTAAGGTCTGGTTTTCAGAGAGGAATGGCTGCACATTTTTGTTTCCTCTTTTAACCCAAACCTGCTCTGCTAAGGAAATAGAAAAGAGCAAAACTGACTCCCCACAGCCTGTAGCAACTGAGTGTTGCAAACCGTCTTCTTGTGCTCAGCTGATGCAGTGCTGCCAGCACAGCGATTGAATGAGGAAGAGCGCGTAGCTGCTGCTTTCTCACCCACCTACCTATTGTTACAGCTGCTGAGCAAATGAACAACGGCTCTAAAGTTGTTTGCAAACACTGCTACTAAACAGGCAGTTATGCTTGTACAGGTCATTGTCAAAAACTCAGTGTTCTGCCCTGTAATGAGGAACAAGGAATGAGGAACTTTTCCAGTTTTAGTTTTCAGAAGTCCTGTTACTGAGCTGCATTCATACGAGGCCAAGCAGCCTTTGCTTTAATAGTCCCAGAACAGAAATTCAGGCCCAAATACAAATCTGGTATCAGCAGGCTCAATTCCATTCAAAAGTGAATGCTGTCTTCAGATCTAATTCAAGGATAACTTGCTTTTGCTATAAATATTTATATATTATTATTAATCCCAGTGGGAGAATTTTGGGCATTCATTATCAATTATTTATGTACTCTCTGCCCCAAGAAAACTGAGCCTTTTACTCTCTTGGGTGAGATGTAGGAAGTTACTCAGAAGTAAAGCCAGTCAGGAATTTTCTGACAAAACAAAGTTTTGTTGGATAATCACAATTTGCCAAGCCTGAAACACATTACTGAGCACATCCTGGGGGTTGAGGAAGGGCCACTAGCCTAGCCCAGGCTGTTCCCAAAGCACTGAGCCTGGCTGGGGCAGCTGCTGGGGACTTTCCCCTTCACCTCTGGTCTTGTCAATGGCACCAAGGTGCTGCAGAGCCTGGGGGTCCCAGTTTGCAGAGAATGTCGAAAACCCATGGTCCCAGGACTGACAGCATGTTCGAAGCAAGCAAGGAAACAAAACAAAACAAAAGTAACAAAATCTCTGCAAACTGGAAATCCTGCTTTTCAAGCCAGCTGTATTCAAGAGTAATAATAGTAAATAAATAATTAAGATTTCTCTATCTGAAAGCAAGATTTAACAGATGAGAATCTATCAGGAAAGATTATCCAGTCAGCAGCCCAGTCAATGCTATATATCCTTTGTCCGTGTTGCGCATACGTCTACAGCTGGGAAGGCATATGATTCAAGCATGTAACATACACTTTGCTTATCTCTGCTTATCTACAGCCTGAGCAGTGTGACTCTGATCAAACAGGAGTCTCACTGAGCAGTAGACTTTCTCTGTGTGCATGCACATGTGTGTGTGCACGTGTGTGTGCGTGAAGGCACAGTATGATCATCACAGAAACGCAGAGCTGGCACACAGTGAGAGCTGCCAGAAGTGTTTCATGTTGAGAGACAAAAGCTGATGCATTTCCTACAAAAATGTTCTTGGTTCTGCAGTTATTTCAGCCAAGGTGTGCCTTCCTGGATGCGTCTGGAATGATATGTAATAGCTTTTCTGATTGAGTTTCATGTTTTAGTAACAGGTGGTTGGACTAATCCTCAGAAAATGGCATGCAACACAGAAAGTTTAACTCGTTTTGAATACGGCTGTTACCGTACTGAATCAGCACACACCCAGCTTAAAGGTTATGAAACCTCTTGAGTGAAACTATCCAAGTTACTTACCTCTCCCCGATAAATGAGCAGTGAGGATGTTGCACAAATATTCTCATCTGTTTTATCCTAACCCTTTAGGCCACACCTTCAATTGGAATAAATCAGAGTAACTAAACTGATAGCAGCAGGACAAGGCATATGCCTAAAATTAAAGTAAGTGGCTTGCTAAATCCAGAGTTTTCATTATCTCACAGAATTTAGCCCTCATTCCAAAGATTTGTTAAAAAGTGTACAGTTCCCCTTTAAATTCCTTTCCTTACTCCACTTTCAAGTTTTCTTTACTTTTTAATTCCTTTCTTCTTCCTACTTCTACCACTCCTCTGCTTCCTCCCTCTGCTGGGGGAGGGGAGAGGGAAGAATAAGTGCTTTGTTGTACCTCCCCTCCCCCTGCCCGCAAAGTTGGCTTCTCCTCCTACCCCCTGGAAAAATGCATTTCCCCAACCATTTGAAAAAAATACTGCAATTTTTATTTGACAATGAAATGTTTGAAAAAGTGGGAAGAAAAAAAAGAAAAAAAAGTCTTTGTGGACAGAAAAAAAATCATCCTTTTTTTTTTTTTTTTTTTTTTTTTTGGCCACGTGATGTGTAACACTGCAGAATGGGACTGTGCATCACGGTGTCTACATTCGTGATCAGATCACTCCCACCAGTGAGAGCTGAGCAAAGTGAACTAATTGAAAAGTGAGAGAAGCCACTCCCTCCAGCTACTGCAGCCCTATCTTCTCCAGTCACTCATTCTGAGGCCTTTTGGGTTTTACTTCCCTATTCTCTTTTCTGCAGGAATTTCCTATCCCAGCTATTTCAGTCCCTTCCCTCATCCTTCCACTTTATGCTGTGATCAGCTGTTAAACAATTCCCATCGATAGCAAGCACCATTGCTACACCAAGCGCTTAACATTCTGGACGCAGAGGAAATAAATGCAAGGGCAGCCTGCATCAGCCCCTCTGTGCACTCGAACATCATCCTAATAGCAGTTTAAAATCAAGCAGTCTCTTCTGTATTATCTGCTTATCCATCTTTCAGCCTTAACTTCACTCCAAAAGCCAATTGTTGGAAAGAGGCAGTTTATTGTCACGCATAAGGTCAACTGTATAATGAATAATTTCACATAAGTCATAAATGTGCTAAATTAAATCACCACTAAAGACCTTGGAAAAAACAACATAAGTCATGAACTAATTTTAAAATCATACAAATCTAACCACTGCAAGGAGCTCTGCACTGAGAGGAAGGGGAACAAAGAAAATTCTGAGACTTAATTTGCACAAGTGTTATAATCTTGAACCAGAGCTTCATATCTAACAACTCTTAATCCTTTCAATTAAAAAAAAGTTTATGTTGACCACTATATTTTAATATTTCTGTATAAACTTTTGGTTCAAAAAGAAAGGTCCTCCCTCCCCCAAACGTCTGTTTATAGAGAGATATCCTATTGATAACGGAAGGAAAAGGAAAGTAGCCAGGCTTCTGGGTAAACTGATTTAAAAAAAAAAAAAAAAGGGGGGGAGAAAAAAAAGAAAAAGAAAAGGGAAGAGGTTGAATGCATGCAATATAGTAAAATTATGACTAAGGTAGGATATGATAACTGCCTAAAATATTTGATGTGTGTAAATACTAGGGACTTAGATGAAATTGTGTGGGCTGGAATGAAATCAGACTGAATAGCAACACCGTTGCCTAGACTATGGAATATTTTGCTCACAGGAGTGGTGTTTGAATCACTTAAAGCTAGACTGGACAAGGAACTGGAGAACATGCTACATGGCTAGAGACACAGCTACATCAAAGGGTGATTTTCAGTCTGTGAGTCACCGTGACAGCTGTGCCCCGCTGGGAAAATGCAGATCACAAAGCCCAGGATGAAACACACGAGGGCCAGAGACAAAGCTTCCTCTGTCGAGGGGAGCTGGCAATGCAGCGGTCTCAACGCAGAGAGCAGGCGAACCCAGAGTCTGAGCATCTTTAGGACACGCTGCAAAACCGTCTGCCTTGGAAAGTCTCTCCACTTGGAGACAAGCACAATATTGATAGTCTCTACTACTCTGAAAGTGGAACCAACCAACTGAAACAAAGAAAAAAACCAATACACTATCAGCCCAAGTTCTATGTAAACAAAGATCTTACTCCAGAAGTAGTATGATCCTGAGACAGGAAGGACCAGCACTCTGTGAGATCTGCTGCAGACTCTCCTGTGCAGTGGTGCCCACATACTGCTCTTAAGGATGCTTTTTATCCTTTTTTTTTTTTTTTTTTTTTTTTTTTTTTTAAGGATAAAACTCCTTAATCCAAGAGAAGAGTTCTTGCAGCAAAATTTTAAAATACATCACTTATGGGAACTGATTTTCTCATATAAATAATGTTCAGAGCACAGAAGAATCATGAAATGACGGGGAAGTAAGAGAACCGTTTGCCCAAGCTTTTTTTTTTTTTTTTTTTTTTTTTAAATAAAACTCATGATTTAAAATAAAAATGCACTAAAAGTCTCCCAGTATAAACTAGGAGTTTATACTCCCAATTTTTCCAATCAGTTCATGGAAGGAAGATAAAGAGAGTTATATACTGATCTATAATCAGGGTCTACTTCTTTTTCACAAAATTGAAGAATTATTATAGTTATGTTTTATTAACCCAACCTAGTCAGCAAAATATCCTTGAAAGTCTCCTGATGATTTGCAGTGGTTTCATACTTCAGGTAAATTTCTTTGTTTAAGTGACCAAAATGACAGCAACTGGTATAAATGGACTCCACAAAGCTAATGGCTGTAACAACAGAAATCCCCTTTCTTTACCCAAAATAACTGCAGCTGGAAATTACCAATGACCAATTTAAGAACTATGATATTCACTTTCATCAGAAAGTAAATGAGAATTTGGAAGGAAACAGTGGTCATTCCTACTATCTTATGGGAACAGTAACTCCCAGCTTGCCTCCAATAAAGCCCACTCTGGTGTAACAATAATGAACATATCCATCCAAGATATAGGATTTCATGTGCATATAATTGTTTTTATGTACTTATTCTATATACTTTACTTTTAAATGTTAGTATTCTGATCTAACCTAATTATAATATATTTCATTTGGCTCCTCCTTACCTGACCCAAATATACCTAAAACCAGAAAATAAAATTACATTTCTGCAGAAAGTTTGACTTCAGTTTGGGTTGAGAGATATTGGGTTACTGGATTTATTCCAAATTGAAAAAAAAAAAAAAAAAAAGAAAAAAAAAAAGAAGTGTCACATAAAAAAGTGTCACATTTTTAGAATAGAAAAATGTATATTTTTCTTTTTAGAATAGATAGCAGCGTAGTCGAACCCATAATATAGATAGCTAAATAAATACCATGTTTTTCTCCTAAAGATTAGTAGAAATGTAACCTTGTCAAACCTTTCCAGTTTTCCACTGATTTTCTGGTTACATTGATGTGATCTCATAAACCACTTTAACCCTGAGAGTCCTGCATATAACCAGCTGTTGATTTCCTGCGGGTGAATTGTCCACATTGCAGATTGAACCAGACTCTGCCATCTCCAGTGTCACCCCTTGCTGCAGAGTAAGAGGCACACACCACGTGCTGCTCTGCCTGGCTTCATCTGCCGCTGGATTACTTACAGGTTTTGAAAAAGTGGAATGTAATGTATATTGTTCTTATATCCCGACTCCCACTGTACATGATGGGTTTTGCTTTATATACATTTCCTTAGTTTCCAAAAGTAACTGAGTGACATTGAGCAAGTCTGATGCTGAGTTTGCTGACATACACTGCTTGAGCATTCACTTTTTTTCCTTAGGTATTTTCTTAATAAAAGTACCTCCAAAAGTGCCTTTCATTAGGAGGCACACAATTAGCCTAGTGACCTTTGTTTTCTGTGTTATCTTATCTTGTGGTGTTTCATTTTCAATTAAACCAATGTTAAACATTGTGGCTGAGATTATTAAAAGGCACGTTATTTAGATTGTAGGAAACGAATGCAGGATGGTTTTAAAGACGTTCTGCAATCATCATTCATTTTTACTACTTTTATTTATTACATTTTTGCTCAATTACTTATAGACAATAATGCTGGGACAATAACAGCATACCCACTACAACTGAAAGACACTATCTTGTGTGGTGCAGGTCTGCAATGTTTCTGTGGCATTTGCATATAGTTTCATCTCTAATTTAAACACATCAGTGTGTGCACCACTTGTGCATGTAGTTGCACAGTCTTGATGTGAAATCCTAGAACTCTCTCCCTGCAAGGAGATGAAGTGACATGTGTTGATGCATCAGATGAATAACTGACCAGCTGTAAGGTTCTGATATAAATTTTAAACCGAAGATGTTAAGTATTACCAAAAAAAAAAAAAAAAAAAAAAAAAAGTAAAAATGCAGAGAACAAAGATTTGTGCATCTTTGTGCTCAAGAATGCTGAAGGAAAACAGCTACACCACAAGCACTGATGCAAATAAACATTGGGTACATCAGTCAGAAGGAAACATGTTCTTGGGACAATTCTGAAAAGCTTTTTTTTTTTAAAAAAAAATAATAATTTGCATAATAGATCAGATAATTTGCAAGACCTGCCATCTCTTAGTTCAGTCATCAAACAGGAAACAGAAACAAAGTGGGACTTGTGACCGATCATGTGACAACAAAACTGAACAATGCTGAATCTCTTCCTAGACTGTTTATGGAAAAAATCACATGACACAGTTCATTTGCACAAGCTATTTGACGAATTGTTGTGAACGAACAGATTTGAATCAGGTGATTTAGAAACAAAAAAAAGTTAGATTATTGGTGATGACTGTGATTAAATTCATAAGCAGCTCGTTTTATCTCGTTCCACAAAATATTTCTTCCCACCTAAACAGGTTACACAATGCCTAGGTTTAAGGCATTTAAGTATCTCATAAAGTGAGCCACACTGAGTATATTTTGAGTGAAGGATGAGAATATTTTGAGCCTCCTGCAGTTCAGATTTGGGTCACTTGTTTTATTCAGCCTAGCCTCATTTGAAACCCAAACTTGACTCTCGCTGATGTTATAAATATTACTTGTCCTACTCCAGGTACTGCCAGTCCCTATTTCTTAAGCACACTAATATTCAAACATCTCTGTGTGGAAACAAAATCAGCAGGTTCCCTTTTATACCTGTCTGTGACAGATAGCACCAACAGCTTCTGGCACCAACAGCCAGGAGCTTTGGGACAGGCTATCAGCAACCCCACATGGGCTGGGTATAAATCCCCAAAACTTCCTACACTTATCAGAGGCCAGAATTAGGATATATGCCTCAATTCCATTCCCACTCAGTAGGACCTTGAAGAAGGAACTGCAGTTGCTGCTTCACAATGGAATAAATCATCCTGCAAGATATTGATCACTGGGTTCCAATAAACCACCCCATACCCTGCAAACTATGTCCTTAGCTGGGAGATCATTCCTTCAGTGCTCTCTCTCTCCTCCAGGAGTTTTATCAACAAGGCTAAAATAAGTGATTTCTCAGAGCAGAGACATGCACTTTCTAAGAACACAGATATCTCTTAACAAAATCTGCACCAAGATGTTCAAACAGCATGGGTGCATGTGGGAAGTTGCATTTCACAAGCCTCTCACGACACTGCCTCTGTTACGCGTGCCAATAAAACCAGGGCACGGGCCTCAGAAGTAAGTGCTGCATTTATTTGTTCTTTAAGCTTTGATAGAGTATTAGCTGCTGTGTGATCTTTATTAGAAGCAAGGAAACCCGGTGCAGTGTGTCAGGCAGTGGCAGATGTGAAGGAGGGTGTGGTTTCTTTTTTTTTTTTTTTTTTTTCTCCAAGCAAGTTCTGACAGCCCTGCGAACATTTGACCCTATGCTGCATATTGGTGTGCAACGTGCATTTGTTTAGGCTTTTTACTTCAAGCTTTCATTCACTGTGGTGGGGTTATAGGCAGACAAGAATTATCTGTGAATATGTCCAGCCTTCTTCACAGGCTTCCTTACTGTCTTGTTAACCACAACCGTTACTGCGTCTGCTTGTACCTCAGAGATATGTTACACGGAGGGGGGAGCACGTAAATGAGATCTGTGCTGATTGCCCACATTCACCCTGATGATGCTCCCTGTTTTACAGCATGCCTTGACACTTCCCTGCAGAGGAAAACGTGGAAGTTTGTCCCTGACTGGTAATCCAGAGGCAAGCTGCTGTCCCCACTCAGCTGCTCATTGCTGCCATCTCAGAATTTGCTGGCAAACTGCTTTGTATGGTTGAGTTTAATAAACTTAAACCAAAGCAAGGTGACTTCTGCCATCCTGGCTTATTGTGCCCATTGCAGGCTGGGCAGGGGGCAGCAACTCTTGAGCCCCAGCAGAGTGAAGGCATCAATCCTGACCCTCACCCATGGGCACCCACCATCCTGCAGTGGAGCTGAAGCCCTTGTCCACGGCTCCATATGCCCCAAGCATCCCACAAGTGAGTGCTCTCCCCCTTGCTCTGAGCTCTGTGCCACCTTTCCTTCCAAGAGGATGGCACTACTGAAAGCACGGGCTGTGCAGAAAAGCAGCTGGAATACCAGAACAGGTTATCCCACCCTTACTTATGCCTGGCAGCACTATAGGGAAATGCAATAATCTTTACTAATACAACTGACAAATTCTTTGTCTTCTATTTCCAGATAAGCTCCTAAGCAGAAAGACTTTTATTTATTTATTTATTTTTTTAAACTCCAAAGCAGCAGCATTCACGCTGAGAGACTGAAAACAACTTCTCTACATCTAACTTCATTATATTAATGACTGTGTTTGAGAGAACAGAGATGCTTCTGGTGGAATAGAATGGGTTGCTGGTAGGGACAGAACACGGAGCACTCAGCCTCTCTGCAAAATGCACTATTAATTACTACATGTGAAACATTTAGAAACTAGCTAGGTCTGGAGAGGGGAGAAAAGACAGCATACCTGACGCACAATAGCAGCATCTACAAGGCCATGATTTTCAACATCCAGCTAAATCATGACTCTGACAACCCAAATTTCTTTTCAGATTTTTTTTTTTTTTTTTTTTTTTTTTGTGGATTTCCCTTGAACATCAAATTACACAAGACAAAGAAGCGGTGATTGTGTTAAAAAAAAAAAAAAAAAAAAAAAGAAAAAAAAAGCATGTCAGCACACATTCACACTGGCTCTGGTAATTAGGTCTTTCTTAATCACATAGATCAAATGTATGGGGAGTCAAAAATATATACCAATATACACCAAACTTTCAAGGATGAAAACACAGGAGGTATAAGTACAAGGACCTCAAATTAAATTTATTTTTTTCCTGTTATCTATGTATCTGCCCCTTTCCAATAACTTCTGCTTTAACCTGTGAGTTGTGATTAAATGGTAAACTGATAATTGCTTCAGCCAACAGGCTTAAATACTTGTTCTTATCACCAAAGAAATCTCACGTGTCTGTCAGAACCAACTAACGCACCTGAACATTTGCCTCATTTACACAAAAATTTGATCTGGATTCGTGACTCATATCTGCCTGAACCAGAATGCTGACACTGAATACCAGGAACTTCAGACACCACTTGAGTAGGAACCAACCTTTATCTGTAAAAAGAGAGTTCAGAATACATTTTTTTTTTTTTTTTTTTTTCCGTTATTAAACTGAAATATGTATTAGTCAGTTTTAGAAGAGTTTCACCATTTTCAGTCTCAGGAAATACCATAGCTCCTAAGAGCTGTGGCTACAAATTAGAACCCCATTGTGTAAACTATTGTAGACCAAGACATTTTACAGAGACAATGCCTTCTCTGATTTATAATTAAAGTAGGAAATTAAAAATTTTCCTTTATGCCAAAAGGACTTAACTGATAATGCATACTCTATAATTGTCCTGCTGAGAGTACTTTATAAACCCAGATGAATTTGCACTAGAAATAATACAGGAAATGATGGCAAATTCCTTCTGAACTTTAGTTTAGGGCAGGGACCACGAATACTTTGGACTGGTGCAGACTGCAGGATGAGAATACTTCCTTTTAAAAGCCACTGAGTCTGCTGCAGCTATTCTGCTGAGGTTACACAGGTGACAAGTTAAGGATCCCAGTTGTCCCCATATAGGCAAGGCTTTCTCATTAATAACCCAGCTGTCTGTGTAAGCTCAGGCTATTGTGGCAGGTATGCCTGCACTCCTATTTCACTCATGACAGTTATGATTGCATACAGTATTTAATTAATTATGTTCCTAAGTAGGCAATTACGTACCTCAGTAGGTAGTTCTACAGTTATCTGACTTATATGTGAACTGAAAACACAGAACTAACTGTTCAACTGTGTATACATTTATGACAGCCTTAAGTCACAAATCAGTTGTCTTTGCTCAACCATGTACGATTGTCAGCCACCAGCCCTGTTTATATTTGGTACCAGGCTTCGGTTACTTCTGTTAGGTAGCAGCTTTCTCAGGTTGGATGGCAGCGTTAGATGGGAAAGGTTTGCACTAACATTTTGTAGGTCTCAAACAGGTTGCAAGTTGCTTTCTGAGAAGGATATGGTGAGAGTAAACAGCGTAGGTTTGGTTTTATTTTCAAAGCAACGTGGTAAAAGTACACAGGTAAGCATATTTCCTCTCAAACAGCCATCCATCCCAGCACAGGCTTTGTCCCTCTCTTGTCATTAGCATTGTTTTTATTTCATTCTTAATATGAACAAGGCAGTAAGAGAAGAACAATAACACTTCCACAATAGCACAAAAAGTGACTTCCGTGTTATGGTGTCAACCAAATCTCTCTTGACCTTTTTGTTTCTTCTGCATTTGAAAGAGAAAGAGAGAAAGGAGTGGGGAATGTGTCTTTTCATATACACAAGGCACTTATTCTCTTTAATTCTTTTATTTTTAAAGCATCTCTGTGGTGCTCGCTTAACGTGCCTGTCACACTATGCATAGATTTTTAGGCACGCTATTATTTTTTTTCCTGTCCTGACCACATTAGTTTTTGAAAGGCAGCAGATTAAGAAGGCAGAGCTCTCTCATTTCCCCTTTAGCTCATCATCACCGCTCTCCCCTTCCGTGACCCTCCTTGCTTTTGTCTGCCCCATGCCCCCGTTTACAGGAGCTGGTTAGGGCTGGCTGGAGCACACACATCACACTGCCTTATAAATCAGTGGGATCCCCAAACAGGTACCAACCAGAGCCCAGCCCTCAGTGGATCCTGATCAGGGCTGGCCAGGAGCTCTCTTTTGAGCCAAACATCAAGAATTAAGCTATAGAATAACATTGTTCTATTCCTTATGAAGGAAGGTGGGATTAACAGCATCCCTGAGCAGAGATTTGTGGGCACATCATCTAAATTGAGCAGTAAATCCCGGGGGGGGG